>NC_139348.1:161656056-161698556 GCF_055883805.1 Amblyomma maculatum
TGGGCAATGTCCTTGCTGGCGTTCCTTAATTCTCCCCGCACCTGGATGCTCCAACTCATTCAGCGCTCCCAAGTACTGCGGGCGGGACAGGGCGTGGTGGGGCGCCTGATTTATTTATTTATAGGAAGGGAAAGGCACGGTAACTGTCTCACTTGATTTCTGTGGACACCGCAACCGCGCCGTAAGGGAAGGGAGGAATGCCTTCGTGACTTGTTTGATTGCTGGCCTAGCAGGCGCCATTTGCTGGCCAGATTTGACTAGATGGGGTGAGAGAGGCAAGCGCAGCGCTTCGCACGTGCAGCGCACAGAGCCGGCGACGCTGGCTGCTTCTACTGCGCACACCTGCTGCTTCTCCTTCTTCACACACTTGACAAACTTTATTTGTACCGGTACATATCTCCACAAGCATACAACATTGCCTGGCGCAATGCCACCCGGCCTTCCAGTCCCCTTCGAGCCCTTCATCTCCACCGTTGGCTGTCTGGCTCGCCTCCTGGGATTTCTCCCTTCAAGATGCCCTCTGCATCCTCCTGTTGTCTATACACGGCTGTGGTGTCCTTGAACAGACAGTCATAGAGGAGTCGCGCGCTGGAACCAGTGCTCCGACAGCGTTTCTTTGACGTTCGCAGACAGCCTTGGAGTTAAACTGTGCTAATCGAGCTTCCGCACAATAAACTTAGCATAACCAAGCATAACAAAGCTTTCGCCTGTATAATCGGACTTAGCTGAGCTAAGCCGCAGTCATTTTTCTTCATCTCTTCTCCCCTCCCCAACGCGCTGTCGGTGACGCTAGTTTAAAAATTTTGCGCTGTATAGAGGACTGATGGAATACCTATTACTCGTTTGTGTTTTCTAGTTTTAGTAAACAGCTTTCCATGGGCCCTTTAAGTGTCCCCACGGTTTTTTCACGTCATTTCACTCAAACTAGTGACACGGTGCGTCACTGCGTGGATGCCATTCGGATATGTGAAAAGCGATTCAGTGTCAACCTTGGAAAGCAAAATAGCGCACTTAAAAACACAGACACAGGAAGGAAACGACACTGTGTTGTCGTTTTGAAGTGCGCTGTTTTGCTTTCCAAGTTGATTTACCAACTAGCCCGTTCCTTCACCCTTTTCAGTGTCAACCCCCAGACCTCCAAATTCAGAATGAGGACAGGGAGTGTATTTTCAGTTTTTGTTTTCTGTTCCGCGTCGCACTGAATCTGATTTTCCGTGGGAGGTTATTTGAATGAATTCGAATAATGGAAACAATGCAAATAGTACTTCTAGAGTATCATACGACCAAGAAAATGAAGATGTAACATTTCCGCCTCTTTTTCCTTTTGTCCTATCTAAGGCGCCGCCACAAGCTGCATTAGTTCATGTGGAAATTGAAGAAATGGATGCTTTCCGCTGAACTTATGCAAAAAAGCGACGCAGTTTCAGTAAACTTAGGAACTTTAACGCGGAAAGCTGGGCAAGTTGGTGTTTAGATTCAACAGACAGTTCTAGCGCATATCATTCGTCCCTGTGATATGCGTTATGACTATGTTTGTTGAATAAACAATTTAGGAACGCCAGCTCTCATTGCAGTGAAAAAGTAGATCGTTTAAAACTATGACGCGATAGCGGCTCGTGGCTATCTGTGGCGCTTCCACACTGAGAAATCGACGTAGACGCTCAGCGTGCGCTGCAAAAGTCACATTTAAACTCAGTAAAACTTACAGCACTGAGGCTCCACTGTCTCGGCACTGGCCGAGACAGATCTCGACGGAGATGTTGTTGTTGTTGTTGTGGCTGTAGGAAGAAGGAAAAGAAAATGCACGGGCCTGCTACTGGCTCTGTAGCTGAGCCACCTCCGCTGCCTCGTGCAGATAGAAGAGAATATAGAGAAGAAAGAAAAGGAAGAGGGAAAGAAAGACGCGCGCCGCAACAACAGCCGTCGTCCGCCACCAGCGGTGGCGTGTGCAATGACGGCCTGAACAGATAAAAATTCGGTGCCAGGCGAGCCCCCGCCGCAAGCGGCGGTGACCCACCTGTACCAGCCCCATCAGGGCAGAGACGCCGGCGCGTCTTGCCATGTCAAGCAAAGAAACGCGCCAACATGCACTCTTATAATTACTACTTCCGCAATTAGAACTCTAATTAGACACATACACATCATGTTTAGACGATTGGTCGAGCCGCTGTTTAAAGAAAGTCGTAGTAGGCAGACTGAGAACAGGTTCGGCTGCATTGGGAACTCCATCAACTCTACATTTCGTCCTTTCGGCCTCATCGTGATCGTTGTGGACATGCATGGAGCACTCTTGTAGATCAGGAAAATGGGCGCACTGATCTGCCCTACGCAGTCGAGAAGGGCATGCTGCTCGCTGTAGACGATTTTGCACGAAAGGCGTGTTTTTTGGTCCATTAATAAGTGAGAGACTGTGGCAAAACAATTATATTTTTGTCACATTTGCTCAAGTGGCCTCTGAAGGACGCCCTAATGTGATGACAGCAAAGAAACCACAAAAAAGGCTCGCCGTGACGATGTTATAAAGCGGTGTAAAATTTGGGACGTAGTCACGAGCAAAAGTGAACCACGCTAGTTGACAGAATTTCACGCCAGTGCTTTCAGACAGCGCAGCGGCTGTTCATTTGATGTGCATAGGGTGAGCCCTTTTAACCCTGTCTCGTTAAAATTTGCTGACCTCATCTGTCCAGCTATTTCCAGTCCCCTGCGTTCATTCCTTGGAATTCAGAACGTTATGTACCGTCGTTCTTTTTTATTCGAAGGCTTGCCATGTGGCATACGCTGGGGTTGACTCAACTTAAAGTTGTGTAGACTAGTTGTTCTTATCCATGGATGGGTCGGGGAGCCCTTGTGAACCAGTAGAAATGGCGAGGTCAGGACTCCCTGAGACAGGCGGAGGAGGAGGGGGGGGGGGGGGGGGGTTGATCTTGTGCGGGCTGCTGTCGCAGTTTCGGGAGTAG
This sequence comes from Amblyomma maculatum, assembly GCF_055883805.1. Taxonomy (NCBI): domain Eukaryota; kingdom Metazoa; phylum Arthropoda; class Arachnida; order Ixodida; family Ixodidae; genus Amblyomma; species Amblyomma maculatum. The sequence goes on from NC_139348.1 coordinate 161,659,014, forward strand.
GTCGCGGAATAGGAATTGAGTCAAAGCTAAACTGGCCTCTAAAACGCGCACTTTACAAGCTAGCACGCCATGACCTGCAGAGGACTTGGAGAAGAGACAAAGTATGCATGCCGCTAGAAAAAATTTGACTCCGTTCAACACTGCGCCGCTGGCTCGTCAGATACCAGAGCCGCTTTGCATTGCAGCTCCATCCAGCAGTGCTCCCAGAGCTCGAGGTTCACTGATGCCGGCAACACGCTCTCTCTATCCATCCCACTCGTGCTCCGTTTCTGCCCTACTCTCGCGTTTTTTTTTTTGCTTTGAGGAACTTGCGTCAGCTTTGGACCCCTGTGCCTTTAACCTGTACTGTGTCTAGCCAGGCCAGAACTATCGTGCAACCCCCCCCCCCTTTTTTTTTGTGGGCATGGGTTTCACTTTCCTATGGGATCCGCGAACCCACATTTGAGAAACAGTGATGTAGACTATTGTAGTGATGTCGGCGCTCTGGCATTGGGTGATTTTTCTCCCCTTCCCTCTCCCCCGTATAGGGGCCTCGGCGCGCGCTCTCGCAGTCCCTGTACAGCAGTCGGAAACAGAGCCCTGGGAATGTAGGAATGCATCGCCTACTGCTTTCGCACTCTTCGGATGCTTTCCAGAAAGGTGGGTCTTCCGGGAAGCCTGTCCAGACTAACACTGCGTGCGGCGGGCAGTGCCCCTTCGGAGAGAAGCGAGAGCCACGGCCGTACAAAATAAAAACCGTACACGGCTCGTAAAACAAAGCGAGGACTCGCTTGGCGTTGAGGGACTCCGCTCAGGCGAGGAGGGAAGTGGAATTTGAACGCAGCTGTTATTCTGAGAAGTCGCATGATTTGAAGGTCCCGCCGTCGCCTGAGTGTGCAGTGCGTGGAAGGAACGGTATTTTCAGGTGTCTTACATGATTGTTACGATGCGTCCTTTTTGTATTAATGACAAGCATATATACGTCTTATAATACGTCGATCTGCTCCGTCTTCTGCGTGCCTTCTCTGAAACCGCTCTCTGAAACCACTCACAACCACGATTGGACACCAACATCATCGCAGAGAACGCTACTGAGGTCTTTCTGCCCTTTAGCCATCAATCCAATTTTTTGTAGTCATCTTGTTCGTGAGGTCCGCATCCATAAGCACGTTCATAGAGGTGGTGAAGGCCAACCGCAGTGGCTGGCCTGGAATACTTGCGGTACATCCTCAGTACTGCACCTTCTTGAGAGCTCCATCGGCACATCGCCGATGAGTAAAAGCCGTCCCATGCAGTCCCATTCGTTGTAAAGGATATCTTCTCTATCCTCGCTAGATTAGAGGGTGGGGGCTAAAAGCACGGGGAAATCAGGGCACACATACTTTCCTAAGATCGTCGTAAATTCCTGTTACATGCTCTGCTATGTTCACTTCTTATTTTAATTTGGTTTACCCAGAATCGAAAAGGCCGAGAACTGCTCACCGAAGCGTCGAGGCCTCTGACCAGCTGCCTGGCGACGGCCGCACCAATGCCGGCGTAGTTGACCGACGCGGGTGCGTCGACGTAAAACATTGGAGCACTCGCCGCCGCCAGGTGCACGTAGACCGAGTTCCACCAGTAGTCGTACTGCACGAGAAACGAATACTCACCGTGCCGGCTGAGCAGCGAGTCGTTCAGGGGCCAGCCGGGAAAGCTGTGCTTGTGAATCTGCGAAGCCTCGATCCAGCCATTTAGCGCCGAGTCGAAGCTCCGCGGGAAGGCGGCCAGGTAGTCCTTGAGGGTGGTCCGGGACAGCTCGGACTTCGCGGAACTGAAAAGTGACTGCCACGGTTCGAACTCCATCTGCCGCACGATGGCCGCAGCCTCTTGGCGCGCTATCCGCTCCAGCCAGGACGAAGCGGACGGCGACAGGAGAAGGCGCTGGGTGGTGTTGCGCACGTCCTCGATAATTGCCTGAACCGCATTGACGGCCAGCCTTCCCTGGCTGCCTGCGGCAACGGTACGCTCTAGGAACAGCGCTCGTTGGAAGCGGCTTTCGGTAAAGATGTAGCAGTTTCTCGGCCTGAACTCGTTCACAGCGTCCTCGTTGCCGAAGGTGGTCAGCGCTGCCTGGTGGGAGTTGGCGAATGAGTAGTCCTGGACGAACTGCCACGCGACCAGGTCCAGAATGGCGCTGTTGGAGAACCTTGTTGGATGAAGAAGCACGCTTGGATTAACACGCGGGATCACATTACGATAATCGTCACTTTAACTATATTCACTGGACGGCAGAAGTCTCTGCAAACGCCTCAACCACATGCAGATTTCCTTGTCTCCGACCAGTGTACTATCATTTTTTCCGTCGAGTGTGCAGCGCGCAAATTGCAATCATATTCTTTCACGGCCGGAGTAGTCAGCCTAGCCGGAATGTCATGAAATCGTTCCTTCTTCTTCAAAGTGGTTTGTAAACGGATGTCGCAATGGTACTTGCCACGCTGTCTCCATTTTCAGCAAACTAGATAAAATTTTTCTCGCTCCATACTGGCCTAGTTTTGCTTTGAAAAGGTTCGCTAAAAATGAACCCGGATCTAGGTTGGCGTTAGCGGATTCTGGTCGCACTGACCATTATTAAGCGTTGAAGTGCAGGCTAGTCGGAAATACATTTGGAATAACAGCGCGAAGGACGAGGACGAAGATCAGAAGGAAGAAGCGCTGTGTTTGTGTCCTTCTGATCTTCGTCCTCGTCCTTCGCGCTGTTATTCCAAATGACCCTTATTGTCAGTGCCATAAACAAGTGCTCTAAAATGCAAATGTATGTGGTCGGTTTATTTGCTCCTAACTCATGGGTATCGGCGGGACGATAAACTCCGCATACCGTATATATCACGCCATTTAGCCCAAGCGCATTTAGAAGCCCTTTCCACCTCCTTCCTCCCTCAAAGAAAGAAAGTAGTGTCGCAGCGGGCAGGAAAACGTGATATCACCTGGAAAGAGCATGAACTTGATGAGAAGTCTTCATACCCGACAGAGTGATAAATTTAACACGGGCGTGAAGAGTAGTTTGCCAAAGAAGTTTCCTCGAGACAAATCTAAGTCGAAAACTTCAATTTATGGCAAGTAGCAGTGACAGTATAAAATTAGTATGACAGTATGACAGTTATGACAGTAGCAGTGAGTCTAAATAATATTGTATAGCCTTAAGAACTCGCTATCGAAAACAGACTTTCCTGTCCATTACATCGACTAGACGGAGCACATTCTGACAGATAAATTTATTTACACCGTAAAAATGACGCTGTAAATATAGCGATAAAAGCATTCATTAATGATTTTGCGCGCTTCTTTGCGACGCTTTTTAACTAGTATTACACGCGGAAAGCCAAGCACATCATCACCTCTGGAAGAGCCTGTTTATTGCCTCAGTGGCCACCTTGTCGACGACGAGCAGCTTGTCGCTCGGCAGCAAGTGGTGTGGACTGAGGTGTTCGTTGAGGTAGGCAAGCCAGCGTTCGCTGCTCACATTGGGCGTCAGGCGCTCCAGATCGGCCAGCCTCAGCTGCATGACGACGCTATTGGCGATGCCAGTGGCCTCTGCAACTGCGCGATTCCAAGCTTCCTCGTTGTCAAGCAGGTCTTGTATTTGAGAGACCGGCGTTTCCCCGGCCTCGTACAGTCGGTACATGGTCTGCGCGAACTTGAGCCGCTGGCCGTGGGACTTTGAGTAGTTGACCCATCGTGCGTGGCCGAGGCTCCCACGGCTGTAGTCCAAGGAGAGGCTGTACCTGCAATCCCGTCGCAAGCGGACTTTACGCGAAGTCCAGGGGAATTCCTCGGTTGGGCAGAAAAAAAAAAGCGTCATCAGATTGATACGAACGCTCTCGTATCGGGCCTAAAATCGGATCGAGCCATTCCGGCCCCGGGGCCTGTGTTGAACCCTAGCCTTTGCCGAAAAGTACACTTAATTTTCTTTCACACCTTCGAATACGATTATCTGCGAGAAAATTCTCTTTTAACTGAGTCCTACAGCAGCGGGTCAGGTCAGGCTGTGCGTATGAGGAAACTAAAACCCAAACTCACCTAACTCGACGACTGCCAGCTTGCATGGACGCGATGCCAGCGGGTCGCGGCGCGTCCTCAAAGGCGTAACAGTGATATAAAAACCGGGATACTGTTTCTCCCCCCAGCAGAAAGTACTTCCACGGAAATGAAAAGCAATTGATATAGAAGAACCGAAAACGGAGTGAGTTGGTGCATATTGCATAACTAAAAAAAAAAAAAAAAACACCGCCGCGACGATGGACTCGAGAGAAAAGAGACAAGCGCTAACAACTGAAGGTGTTTTGAAAAACACAGGTATTCGAATGTTATTTTCTCGCGATCGCGTTCATCAACGGAGATGTGCCTGTAGCTAGAGCGAAGGTCAATGGAGGAAAATAGCTGGCTCCATGTAAGCAATCAAGTGCATCGTGTATGCGCGGAAGAGGGTAGACGTCTTTTCTGGTCAGTTTGTTGAGGTCGCGATAGTCGACGCAGAATCTGCAGCTTTGATCTTTCTTAATTACTGAAAAGGAAGACAGAGTGGTTGGCCGGAATGATTAAAATCTGGCTTGCTACTCTGCACTGGGGAAGGGGAAGAGGAGAAGAAAGAATATCATGATGGGTGACAATGTGGGAGAAGGCATATTAAATATATATACAGGCTCGGCAGCCTGCTTTACAAGCGCGAATCAGGACCGGTGGCGCACAAAAAACGCCAAAGAGCGCGCACTGGCCCTTCCCGTTGTGCCAAGCGCCCAGCAGCAGTTCCTCCGACAGAGGCCTCTTCTCCAAACGCTTCAAGGAAGCGGCTAGCACATTTCTTTCACACGCATACACTGGGTACACCAATAATATATGGTCCACAGTCTCGGGGACGCCACAAGTAGAACATTCCGAGGAGTCCACTTCTCCAATTAAATGTAAGTACCTGCGCGTGAAAGTCACATTTAAACGAAGTTTATGTACCAAGCATGCATGATGACGCAGAATATCACGCGGAAACCCAGGGACTATTTGAAGGCTCAATAATGTCGTCGACCAGCATCTTGTCCACTTCACGTTGAATGACCTGGTGCTCGGAAAGGGAGACACAGTAGGGTTGTTTGTGAATAGGAGTAGCGTCGCCTGTGTCGATGCGGTGGGTTACAGCAGAGGTCTTGACTAGAAGTCGGGTTTCAAAGTAAAAAAAAAATGTCGCTAAAGGAACCAACAGCTTGTAGAGCTGTTACTAGAGCGTTTCGACAGATTCGGGTTACAGGTTGGCCGCAATTATGCCAGCAACAGGATGAGGATGACAAGGGACGACTTAGGAGCGGCAGGTGCAACAGTGGATGCGGAGGGAGGACCGGGAGTTAGAGCTGAAACCTCACAGTCGGTCACGGTGACATGTCAGCTGGAGAAATTCCTTTGGGGAGAACTTGGGGCGTACTGAAGTTGAGGACTGCGAGATTGGTCTGATTTTGAGAAACGTGTACGATAATGTGAGGGAGGGTGACGTGACGTTGCAGGACAATGTCTGTAATCGGGCACGCCAGATGGTCTCCATCAGACATGAGTGCGAAAGGGCACAAGGGAATGTAGTCAGCTTCAGAAGGGAGGCGGGAAGATTTTGCTGAGCGAAGGCGAGGTGAGATGGCGAGGTCTTGAGGGCAGATGGGAGGGTACAAGCCAAGCAGGCCAGTTGAGTAGCCCATAAGAGCTGAGTGAGCGGTCAAGTTAAGGCCAAGGATATTAGGTCATGACGGCATTCTTGGAGGACGGTGGATAACACTGGTTGATGTGTAACGACCAGCAATGGTTACTCGAGCGGTACACATGCCAAGCACGGAAGAAAGGCTGTCATTATCGACACGAACGGTGAACGGAACTGCTCGCGTGTCAGGACTTTCTTGAGGCGACGAATAAATGAGGAGCTCGGACAGTTGAGCGCCGTTGTCAATAAGGGCAGAGACAGGAAAACCATCCACAAGGACTTCGATGAGTTTAGGCTGTGGAGCAGGGGTCAACAGGGGTTTTTCAGTCCGGGTCGCGAATGCAGCGTCCCCTCCGGGAGCTGCATCGGCTAGTTTTCCGAGAAGCGTCCGGCATAGGACGCTGAAGAATTGCGACAATGAAGAGGAGAGCGGTAACGTATGGCTTGCGGGAAAGGCGATCGGCTGTAAACACGAAAAGGTGTAGCAGAATCAGCACGGGGCGGATCGGGGTGAGGTGAGGAACGGCGCGATGCAGAGACTCCACTGCGGTTGATGTAGACTCGGAGCGACGGCGAGTACCAGTGGTTGTGGCAGTGACGGGAGATATGGCCAACACGGGAACAAGTGAAGCAGACTGGGCAATCGTCAGGGGTGCGCTAGTCATAAGGATTGCGGTAGCGGTATCGAGGCACGAAGCTGATGTTGGAGGAGGCAGCCGCGATCACAGGAGGAGGGTTGGAGTTCACGGTGTCCGGGACGCGGCCAGTCGGGATTCCCATATTAACAACCTTCTGGTGAACAACAGCCTGGATGAAGGATGTGGTAGGCAGGGTGTTGTACGTCAGCTACGATAGGGGAACAGCGGGAGTCGTAGCCTCGAGTTCGCTACGAGCGATACGGCTCAAGTTATTGTTATTGGAAGGCTGTCGGAGAGTAGCCAGGTCATCACAGGACGAGCTAGCAGCTATGTTCGGCAGGCGGTTTTGTTTCGCCTTCTCGAAGCACCGGTACACCTGTAAAACAGAGCCCACAGTAGAGCAGTATTTACATAAGAGGAGATTGAAAGCGTCGTCGGCAATACCCTTTAGTATGTTGCCCACTTTGTTGGCCTCGGTCATGGCCGGGTTGACTTTCAGGCACAGGGACAGGACGTATTGTATGTAAGAGATATAGGATTCTGACGAAGTTTGGGCGCAAGACACCAGGTCTTCCTTGGCGGCGGGCTGGCGGCCAATAGGTTCGTCGAAGAGTTCGTGGAGCTTTTGCTTGCAGACGTCCCAAAATGTCAGCTCGTCTTCGTGAGTCTCGAACCAGTGTGCGCCGTGCAGGCCAAATAGACATTTGCGAGCATGAGCGTCGCATCCCAGCGGTTGTGCTTGCTTACTTGCTTGTAAAGGGCCAGGTCGTCCACGTCAAGGTCGTCGGTCCCACGGAAGGTGCCCGGGTTTCGGGGTTTGAGGCATGACAACAGCTGGGGCCAGCGGCCGTAGGGAAGCGTCTGTAGACACGGTGACGGTACTGACGTGGCGGCATTGCGGAGATCCAGCTTGTGGTATGGGATCGATTAATTCACCTTCACTAAAGACGCTACGAGTGTAAATCACACAGCAGGGGATAACACCTTGGCAGGCCTGATAGGCACCGCTTGACTATCCACTCAACGTTGTCTTTCTCGGTACGCCAGAGAACAATATATTGGTACTCAAGTAAGCTGAAAAGTGCAATGTGACATTGTTAAGCAACGTTGCGGCTTCATGTTTCTCCTACTGCTACCCGACCTGCTTTCATGCTTAAGCAACAGCGTTAGAGGACGATGACGAGAGTAAGATGGGGCAACACGACGGCGCTGTTGCTTAAACGTTAATGGTCACCAACCAGCCCAAACCTCCGTTTTTCCGACCTGCTTGTGGCCGCGCTGCTGCCGATACTCCTTAGATGATACTTCGTTAAAACTTCAAGTTGGGCTGGTTGGTAATTTCTAGTTGGAATCATTTTGTAGCGGCAAAAACACGGGCACAAAGAACACGAAACACAAGGGACACCTGTTGGTGTCCCTTGTGTTTCGTGTTCTTTGTGTCCATGTTTTTACCGCTACGAAATGATTCCTTCGATGAAAATATATGCTTGGCCTTGCTAGCCGCGTGGGCTGGGTCGCGTGATAGAGTACTTGAGAGTGAGTATATTTCCTGCGGTTGTTGGGTACGTTGTATATCCAATCCACCGATCCGACTTGTTTTAGAGCGCAGCTCTTTGGCGCCCATTCCTGCATATTGTGTCGTCGTCGGCGTCACCATCGGCGTAGAGCCTTGTAACCAACTTCCATTTCAGCCCTCCTCTTTCTCCGTGGCGGCGACCGCGTGTGTCCTCCGATTGCTGCGCGCGCTCCTGCCACCACCGTGCGCTGCTTGTACCCCCCCCCCCCCCCCCCAATCTTGCGTGAACTTCATTGTTCTCTTTATTTATCTGACCCCAAAGCTTCCTTCATGACAGTCAAAAACCGCTAGTGGAGTGTTTCTTGAAGGAATATGTGTGAAAAATAAAAAAAAATGAGAAGGACGTTCAACACTGTTGAACCGAATGTAGAGCGAAAGCACTAGATGCGGCTGACCGAGCGCTCTTATTCTTCCTATAGTGCCTAGAATACACTGTAATTCTTCCTCTTCTTCTTCGTCGTCATCTTCTTCGTTTCCTTCTTCGCCGTTTTCTCATCCTCGAGGAGCAGGGGGGGCCACGGACCACGCGACGAGCGGTTAGACCTGGCGTAGTATTGCTTTCGCAATAAAAAGTATGTAATTGTACGTCTTGCTCGAAATCTGCATCATCTATCGAAAAGGTGAAAAAGTTGATGAGCTGTTTTCAAATTTCGCGTTAGGAAGTAACGTAATCGACGGCAAATTTTTTCGTCTTTGAACTTTTGCGCCGTGCTCCCACAGCTTTCAGCTACGTGTTTGTCAGTATAGCTCGGCATGCTCGTTGTCGCGTTTTATCTATCTTATTTTTAACTCTAATAGAAGGTTGTTGGTCCAACCCGAGCAACTCCGGGCTGTTTTTCCACTGGAGTAGACGTAGGCGGCTTTGATTGTGTATTATTTCCAATCCAGTCTGATATGCGGAGATGTCTAGGCGTGTCGCACACAACCAACCGTAGATATGCCAACTGTCGTCGAACACGCTGTCGAATATTTCATGTGACCAGTGAACCTGATACTACCAGGCTATGTCACATGGTCTCACGATGTCGTACACCCTGTCGACCAATCAGCACACGGACATGCCACATACCACCTATTACGAAAACAAAACTCGACACGGACAAACAAAGAAAAAAACGACAACACAGCGCTGACTTCAACTTAGCCCGCCGACATATCAGCTAGCTCTTCCAAACTGGGATTTCCTGACATCGCATTAACAAAGAGCCCTATCTGTAATTTAAAACAACCTAATATGCATCTTCACTTATAGGTAATCAGCACCGACATCCTCCAAGTACTGTCTCATGGGCGAAGCTTACCAATGGGTTGGTTGTTTGTTTGTTCACATGAAAGGCGCAGTATCTGTCACACTTGCTCTGTAGACACCTGAACCGCGCCGTAGGGGAAGGGAGGAAGGTGGGAGTGAAAGTGGAAAGAGAGAAAGGGGAGCCGTATAAAGGAAAAACGGACAGGGCAGAATAAGACCTCTAAACTTTTGCCCGGTGACCACTTTTGTTTGTTGTACCACGGCCGGTCTCGAGGGAGAGCTCTCCCTCGAGACCGGCCGTGGTTGAACATCACTGGGGGGCGTTTCATGGTAGCGTGCTTGAGACCTTCGCTTAAAGCAGCAAATCTTCGAAACTTTGAAGATGGTAGCAAACGCTGCGAGTGAACATCGCGCATCCCCCTCCCGTCTCTCTCTCTCTCTCTCTCTCTCACACACACACACACACACACACACACACACACACACACACACACACACACACACACACACACACACACACACACACACACACACACACACACACACACACACACACACACACACACACACACACACACACACACCGCAGCACCCTCATGAAAGGCACTTGTCAGCATAGTTAATCAAATGCGAAGTAGGTGCGTTGCACTGCTTAACCGTTGTACTTAAGCACTTCAAGCACGGCGAACCTGCGCTGCAGTGGCTGACGGCCCGGCTTCATCCATTGCGCCGCGAAGCAAATGCGAGCGCAGCCGCGTCCTCTGCTTTCCTTACACCATCTTCAGAAATGAACGAAAACAGGCGCCATATACCTCTTTACAATGCACTGCTCTGCGGCCGAAAGGTCTGGGGTGGGATCATAGGGGGAGAGAAATATAGAGCGAAACGCGCTTGAAGGCGAGCGTCAGTTAAGGCGCGGAGGTAAGTACAAGCAGCTTCACGACGCGGCGAGCGGCTCGGAGCCGAGGTGCAGGGAGCAGCGCGCGTGTACGTCCGCTGTTCGTGAAGGCTGAAGCCCGTTTCACATGATGCGATTCTTGCCGCAGAAGAGTGCGAGTTCAGCCGCACAGCGACAGAAATGCTCGCCGCTCTCGTCGCAGAGCTACTGCGACGGGCTTCCAACGAGTTGGTCGCATTGCCGCACGGCCGGTGCGATCGCTGCGACGGGGCCAGCCGTCAGCCAATAGGATTCCGAGGCATACGTCACAGGAAACGTGGAGCGAAAGCCGTCGAAGCCGACGAAAGTTTCAAAAATAGCTTTTTGCCTAAATGTAGGTGACATATAAATTAAAAGATATCGTACAATAAAATAAAGACAATACATCATGTTTGACATTTATTTTCTGAAAATAATTTCTTCGGAATCATCGGCCGCTTGCGCCGCACCGACGTAAATCGCAGTGCGCTGTCAAGCATGTGAAACGGGCTGCTGCGATTGCCGTCGCAACGACAGTGCGACCGGGCCGAATTTTGCCGTGCTCGTCGCACCATGTTAAACGGGCTTGAGGTGTGAATGATGCGAGGGGAGAGATGCCGAAGTTGAGGACATGTGAGCGACACATGACTGCTCAACCCGGAGTAACATACGCTTGTGAAGCGCTGCCCAGTGACAGCCGCCACGCCTGCAACTGACACGCCCCTCTCTCACTGGGTGCATTTGTGCAGCCGCTCCGCCCTCTCAGTGTTAAGTCGTGTGATGCGGGTGTCGCCACTTTCCCTTCCTCCTCTTCAAGTTCACATAGAGACAGATAGACTGAGAGAGAGAGAGAAAGGGAGAGCGGTTTCTGCTGCAGCTGTGCGGCCGCTCCACCTCCTCATTGCTGAGCCGCGCGATGCACGCGTTGCCACCTTCTCTTTTCCACTTCAAGTTCCCGAAGAGAGAGAGAGAGAGTGAGTGGCTTCGGACAGACATCGGTGAAATCCGTGATTGCGGCTGGTAGTGCTACGCACTAAAAAGTCGGACCTAATGAGTTTGTTAACGTGATTTAAGGGGGTACTCAAAACTGCTTATGTGCTAATGTGAAAGCATTTATAGCTCATCCTGCATCATACATAGTTGCTCACTAAAGCATTTCTACTTGTGCGTCCCGCTGCCATAGTGCAGTGGTTAGGGCGCTTGACTGCTGTGTCTAATGATCCAGGATCGAGCTCCAGGCCGCGACGGCCGCTTTTCGATGGAGGAGAAAAGGTGATGTCAGTGCGTGCTAAAGAACCTCAGGTGGTCGAAATTTATGGTGCTTTCCACTACGTCTTCCCCCATAGCGTGAGTCACTTTGGGGCGTTAATCCCCATAAACCAAACAAAATCCTACTTCTGTCTTTTCAACCTACTATTCCGGCCGATGAAAGAGCATAGTCATAACGCCACTGCCTCCTGACATAGCTATGGATATTACTATCATTATCACTAATCGTAACTGCTACTCACCGGGTCGCGCATTCACTAGGTCAATTTTTATTCAGCTTAAACCAGCGGGCCTTCGTAGCCAGTAGGTAGCAGGCATCTCAATGCTAAGGTCCTGGGTTCGATTAGTACTTTACACAAACTAACAAAAATTACCTTTCCCGCTGAATTTTCTCCGCTGAAACTCGAGAAATCTGGCCTCAATTTTGACTTATTCTGTTCCTGATTTTCCATGACCGTCCTTCAAACACGCGAGCCGGGTTTGGTTGCCAACGAGGCATAAAATGCTGTCAGAGGTTGCATCGAGGTGACACAGGGTTTACTGCCAACTTAGGCTGCGTTTTATAACTGGTCACAAACAAGCATGCTGCACACATACAACGGAAGTCTTGAGCGAAACAGTTTCTATGATCAGATTACTAAACATGGTTACTAGGTAAGGTCCATTACTAGTAATTGTGCGCCGTTCATCAACTTTGGCGTATGCACTTAGAACTAGGGTGAAGACGTGCCTGGTGTCTTTCGGCAGGCGCCTGAGACTGATTTCGAACCAGAAGTGTACTCCCCAGTTGATGAGCAGGTCGAGGATGACGTAGAGAGCGTGTTTGGTGTTGCTTGCCCTGCGGGGCCAGTGCAGTCCACGATGCCGTAGGAACGTCAGCATTTCTCTGAGGCGCTGAGCCGTGTTGCTCTCCCGGGACAGACACGTCTCGTACAGAGCCGACGCGGCTGTAAAAAGAAGGGGGCAAAAATCAGTGTGGAAAATTAAGATAAGCAATGACAGGGCACGGATAAAGCGAATATAAGTTAGGGAGCGCACGAGGCTTAAAGAGGTGGTAGACCTGTTCATCGTTGCGGTAGAAAATGATGCATCGTGCAGGGGGGGACCTCGGTTTTTGAGTTGTGCTCGCCGTCATTTCCTTTTCTTTTTGTGGTGCACATGTATTTGGGATGAGCTTGCAACATCGCGGCTCGACCTCATGAACTGGACTGTAAACTTGGCAGCGTCGTTTGTCCCGACGGCAGATGTGGCTGACGCTGATGCACTGAGTCAACAGCGCGGCGCTAAATGTTAGTCACGGTATGACGTCATAGACACACTTCCGCTCCTCCTTGCTTAAAGATCATCCATCAACGTTGAATGACATTGGTAGTGCGAAAAGAGCTTTGCTTCCCCAGCCAAATGTTCAGTTCAGTTCAGTTCAGGCGTTCAGTCGTGTCCGACTCTTCGTGACCCTATGGACCATGTCACGCCACGCTTTCCGGTCTCTCACTATCTTCTTAACATCACATAGCTTCATCTGCAATGCCTCGAGAATGCCATCTAACCATCGCGTACGCTGCCTACCCCTTCTCCGGCGACCCTCAACCTTTCCCAACATCAAATCTTTCTCCAGCGACTCCTCTCTTCTCATCAGATGACCAAAGTAGCTGAGCTTTAACTTTAGAATTTGACCCTCCAATGAGCAGTCAGGGTTTATGGTCGACAATATCGACTGATTTGATCTTCTGGCAGTCCAAGGAACTCTTAAGAGTCTTCGCCAGCACCACAATTCAAACGCGTCAATTCTTCGGCGGTCAGCCTTTTTCACAGTCCAACTCTCGCATCCATACATCACAACTGGAAAGACCATAGCACGGGTTATACGGATCTTGGTTGGCAGACTAATGTCTCTGCTCTTTACTAGGCGGTCAAGGCTAACCATTGCTCTCTTTCCCAGAAGCAGGCGTCTCCTAATTTCATGGCTGCAGTCTCCTTCCGAGGTAATCTTGGCGCCCAAGAACAGAAAATCTGTCACAGCTTCCACTTCTTGCCCATTGATGCTCCAGGACTTGATAGGGCAAGACGCCATGATCTTCGTCTTTTTAATGTTCAGTTTAAGCCCAAACTTCTCACTCTCTTCTTGTACGCGCATCAGAAGTCTCTTGAGTTCCACTTCACTTTCTGCCATTAAAGTGGTATCATCTGCATATCTAAGGTTGTTGATACGTTTTCCAGCAATCTTCACTCCAGCTGAAGACTCGTCCAGACCGGCCTTCCTCATGATGCACTCTGCATATAGGTTAAATAGGCAGGGCGACAGTATGCAGCCTTGCCTCACCCCTTTCTCAATCGGAAACCAAGTGTAACCAAGTGCTAAAGAGTGAAACCAACGTAGCGTTGTGATGTGGCCTAGCCTTGACTATTCGTTTAGTTTTACAGAGACGTTCAGTTAGCTAGGACGTGCTAGCTTACGTTTTATACAGTTTTCTTCAAAAGATAAGTTTCAATGTTTGCAACAATGTCCTATTTACGCAGCTTTTTCTATAGAGAGTATGAGAAAAGAAGTAAGATTCAAAATGAATCCGTCCAAGCAGTTTTGCTGAGAGGAAAACCCGCAAGTCGCATATATCTTACAGCCACCGGAAGCACAAAGCTCCTTTATGTAGCTTTGCGCTTCCGGTGGCTGTAAGATATATACGACTTGCGGGTTTTACTCTCAGCAAAACCGCTTGGACGCTTGTCTCGTGGGCCCAGAGCGTTGCCCCCACCTGGGAACCACGCCAAGCCGACATGCCTTAATTATTACTCTTTTGGCATTAAAAGTTGTTTCTCTCTCTCTCCTTTATGTACAGTGCTGGTCGCATTGACGGACTTATTTGTTAGACTATGAATCTAGAGGAATTCAAAATGCACGACTGCAAGCTTCTGATTTTTAGGTTCGCGTGCTTGCTTTTAGAGGATCCCTAAACAAAGCTACGTAGGCGGAGGCGCTTTGCTGCAGATATCTCTAATATCTGAATGATCTACAACTCTGGTATCGACGCCTTTTCACGCGGTAGCGTAATGGCCCAGTGTCGCGGAAAAGCCGGTGTCGGTATTGGAGAGTTTTAGTTTACCGGGATCCGCGATCCGCTTCCGTGATCCGCCTCTGCGCGTTCTACTGCGCATGCCCAGATCCCCTTCACGCCGACAGATGGCGCCACATGCTGAATTATACCGAAAGTGGAAAATGCAGATCAGGAAGGAAAATTTCTTTGATAACTCAAGAGGCAGTGCCCTACTTTTTGAAGCTAGATCAGGGTGCCTTAGAACACGCAGCTACAAAAAGAAGTTTAACAATGGAGATGACGCATGTGCTGTATGTGGAAACTCCAGTGAAACAATTGACCATATTATACTCGAATGCAATGGTATCCATCCGGAAGTTGATGCAGGCGCAATCACTGTTCCTGAAGCTCTGGGGTTTAGAGATAACAGTGGCCGGGTGAATAAACCGGCGGTGGAAACTAGCAAAAAACGGCTGGAAGATTGGTGGCTTAAAAGCAGAGAAGTGACATAATGTTAGTAATGTAGGAGCAAAATTTAATAAATAGAATGATGGTTTAGTTAACAATTCTAAATCAATAATTAAGATATATGGAGAAAAATGAGCATGATAGCTACTGCTACCACCCCGTTTCAAAGGGGACGCTCCTATATTCCATCCATTCCATCCATCCATCCGGCCCATAGACCTGCCGCGTTGGGACAAATCAGCTTGTGCACCCCGCCCACTCGCTGTAGAGGGTCACGGTGGCGGATCGCGGATCACGGTAAGATAAATCTCTCTATTGTTGTTCTCCATTCTTATAACATGAAAATCAGCGCCAGCATGTGGCGCCCACAGGAAAACCCGTAATCGTACAGAGAGCGTGCAAGCAGTATAAAAGATGCGCTTAGCGTATGCTATGTCGTTCGACCGTATGTTAATGAACAGCCGTGTCATTAAGAAAACGAAATTAGCGTAATGAAAAAGGCTGTGTTAAAGGCTTTATTGCGTCTACTCTTAAGTCGGAGCTTGAGCGCCCCCTCAATATTGTCACGACTGAAGTCACAAATATTCTGCAGATAATATTTAAATAGTTCGCTACCTACAGTCCAAACTAACTACCATTGTAGAAAGAGAGAGAAAAAAAAAAAGATAACCCAGACTAGGCCACACGGCGGTCAGCCGCAGTGTACAGGCTTTATTCGCTTACAAAACTCCTCCTTTTATGAAAACTTTGTTACGTTTATTTAGACGCCCGTTGCACAGATATGCGAAGAGGGCGTTCACTCACACGCGGGCTTTCGCTGGCGGCCAAGGAAAGTGGCTCCGTGCTCGTACCACCGCGCGAGTGTGTCGGTGTACGCGTCCGACGCAAGCCTGCTCGTCCATCGCACCCTATCGCACACGTAGGCGGCCGGGTTCACGCACGGGTCCACATCCGGGTTCAGGCCTTGGGACAGCAGCTCTAAGTGCTCTTGGCAGCCCCTGCGCCAGTCAGTTAAGCGGGGTGTACGAAGTGGAGACAAAGCAGATGAAGTTCCGTAGAAACAAAATCGTGATGGAAAATACGACTGTGCAGGAAATCGCACGGTGTTCCCTATTGGAGAGTCATCATGGTGTGGGTACAACCATAATCACTGGAGTAAGAGTTCAGTGAGAGAAACTCTGACGCAATACTCTTACAAAGACAACCAAAACTGTTGCTATGCATGTATTTATGTGTTCATATGCATGTGTTCCTTTTGTAACCTTGAAGTCTCGTTCTATTCAGCCATTACTCCCAAACGCCCCCCCCCCCCCCCCCCCCCCTTATGTAATGCCTCCGGGCCTTTAATGGACAAATATATGAAATGAAATTTAAGCCAGCGTTTCAGTGTTTTTCGTCGACAGGTTCTTCTGAATAAGTGCATATTATCAACTTCCCCTTTCAGATCTAGTGCCAGGAGGAAGGTGTTTTAGACGACGGTGTTTATTACTTTCTCTGTTATCTGGACGAAGACATCTTGTGCACAAAGTCCCTCGCGAATTGAAACCTAGCTTTCTGGCGGGAAATAGGTTGTTTTCGTCTATGTAATTATGGAGCCTAAGTTGAATTACTCGTTCTAATAGTCTTCCGAGGCAAGAGGTGAGGGGGACTGATCGGAGACCTCTTAAAGCGGGTAAATTTCCAGCCTTCCATATAGTCAGATGTCCGCATGTCTCCAAGGTGACGGGACTTAGCCATGCTCCAATTCTTCACTGTTGTACTCGGTTGGGCCCTTCAAGTGGTGGGTTCGAAATGACTACATATGCACATCTGACAATTGTAAATGACCACTGAGAGGTTAGATATTGCACTTTTCTTTTCCTCCAGAACCAACTAAGAAAAGTATTCGTGGAATGATAAGGTGGTGTTAAACGCGCTGAGGCAGATACTGCACCTTCATTTTCCCTAAAACTAACTATAAAAAAACTATAAAAGTGAATTTTCTCTGCACATATTTTGATGTGCTGGGAAAATATTCATAAAATACGCTATTCGTCACCTCGCTTCTCATTTGGATGTGTATACAGGATTCGTTGAGCTGGCGAGCAGAGAATGTTTCTTTTCGGTAAGTTCCAGAACCATTTTGCACAGCGCGAAAAAGGAAGACCAGGGAAGAAACAACTGTGCGTGTGTGTTTCTTCCCCGGTCTCCGTTTTTCGCGCTGTGCGAAATGCTTAACTCCCACAAACTCGCACAGTATTCGGTTTCAAGACCCATCTTGTATGGGTGAAATATCCGTTAGTGAGGACAATCAAACTACTCTGGCGACGTCTAAAAAATTCCTCGTAAAAATTTGGCGCATCCTATATAGGCGAAACAGGCGATTTCAGATTACGTTTGAAGGAGAATTAGCGGGTCGTCAGGGATGCTAGAGTGACCTCTAACGCTATAGCAGAACGCTATTAAAACAAGGGCCACCTGACTGCCTGGTTGACGTAGAAACACGGGCTAGTTGGTCTTGATAAGTAGAGTGCATATCTTTTCAGCGCAAAATTACAGACAGTCTCTTGTCTGTCTCCTCTAATCATCCTGTCTGTAATTTTGCGCTGAAAAAAATATGCACTCTACTGACTGCCTGGCATTCCGCACGAATACTCGAAGAAGAAAAACGGTTACCTTTGGCCTGCTGAAGAAGTACTTTCACATTCAAATGACAAGCGAAGCGATGAATAATAGGTCGTAGGACGATATACCCGCAATATAAATACACATTTTTTTATTCATGAAAAAATGCCCCATCTCACTTTCATTTCATCGTGAACAAGGTACGCTGGCGGCACCAAAATTCCCTGTATTTTTTACGTTTTTGTTTTGTTCTTTTTCATTTGTCAGTGCTGTTTCCTTCAAAAATGAAAATTTCTGTTATGCTTGATGGCAAGTAAGAGCGTATATATATATATATATATATATATATATATATTGTTACGAGGTGAATTAAGCCTTCACACGGGACGAGGTTGCGCCAGATGTGGGAAGTTAGATCTTGGCCCCGTTCAGCACAGCACTTCCACCTCTTTCACCACGGACACCTCTGGCCTTCCACTACCTCGTCTTCGTACCTCCGTCATAGTTTCCCCTTGCACAGCCGAAGCCCGCCGGACGAGTTATGCTGTCTCCCGAGAGTGGCTTCAGGCGAGCTACATGCGACAGTTCAGTTTTCGCGGAACGGCGACCAGTCGAGAGTGCGTGCAATTTCGTAGGTGATGTCACTAATTCTGTCCACGATCACATAATGGCCATCATAGTGGGCGAATAGCTTTTGACGCAAGCCACGACGCCGGACGCCAAAGCCAAACCATATCGCTCGGAGCGTAGGTAACACGTCGGCGGCGGCCATCGTATCGGTCCTTGAAATGCTCTTGTGGTGCAATCGATCGCAAGCGGGCAATCCGACGATCTTCTTCAGCCAAGGACAGTATCTCGGCGACATCCAGATTTTCACTGGTAGAAAACGGCAGGATTGTGTCGAAGGTGTAGCGTGGCGGACGAGCATACAAGAAGTAGAATGGACTGGTAGTTTCATGAGTTGCGGTATTGAAAGCGTATGCGATGTAGGGCTGTATGGTGTCCCAGTTCTTACGCTCCGAGTCCACATACAATGCAAGCATGTTGGTCAGTGTCCTATTGATGCGTTCAGTAAAACCTTTTGTCTGTGGATGATACGGTGTTGAGTGCCTGTAGGTGACGCAGCAGCTGCTCAACGATATCGGCAGTAAATTGGCGGCCTCGGTCGCTGATCACTACTCGTGGAGGTACATGCAGCAAGAGGACCGAGTTCAAAATGAACAGCGACACGTGATGCACGGTAGCCGATGGTAGAGCTGCTGTTTCACAATAGCGAGTAAGGTAGTCTGCGCATATCACGATCCATAGATTGCCGTTTGGAGATTTGGGAAAAGGTTCAAGCAGATCAATTCCAACCAGCTTGAACAGACTGTTGTGAGGTGCCACAGGGTGAAGTAGGCCAGGTCGAGTGCAACTTCGTGCGCGTCTAGCTCACTAAACTAAGCAGCAAAGTACAGAAAAGTCCAGCAATAGAACCGAGGTCTTAGGAAGAACGAAGATTGTATTTCAAGGTGACCTTATGGATTCCGACTAGACAATTGCTGGTTTCGTTTTGTTTAGTAAATTACAGCTCGCAATGCCCCAAATTTGTTATTTTCGCATGTGTTTCAATACTTTCGTATGGTGTGATATGGTTTACAGGACTTACGCCACAGAGTTACTGTCTGAGGGGTTCCGTAGTGAAGGGCCTCGTGAGTGTCGACCAGCTGGAGTCCTTTGGACATCGCACTGATCGCACAGTGCAGCGGCGCCTTGGTTTCGGCTGGATTGCAAAGTGACAGCTGCAGGCGGGATTTCATCCAACGTCCTTATATTATGCAGTCGAGTGCCCTAACTACTTAGCCCCTGTGGCGGAGCCAATGCTTTAGTTAACATTTTTGCTCCATTCATCAAAATGCCAAATGAAATTGAGAAAAAAAAAAGAAACTTCGATGTTTTTCTCTGCCACTGCACCGCGTCTGGAGACTGCATTTTTGGGCAATGCCAGCTTGCATCTTGCGCACCCTCTTCGAAGGGGAATTACCGTCTGCGCTCATCATCGGAAAATCTGAAAGGCACGTTCCTTACCTTGTATTGAACCTTGTATTGCGAAACTCTGGAAGCATATTAGTGCGATCGAATAAAAAATTGCCAACGATTACGCTATTTCCTAATGCGAAATTTGAGCGCAGCTCGTCAGCTGTTTCACCTTTTTGATAAGACCACATATCTAATTGAGCCAAGTACACGTGTCACAAGAACTAAACATGCAAAGCATCTATCCGAATACAGATACCACAGTGATGCATTCAAATTTTCATTTTTTCCAAATGCGATTCATGAGTGGAATACGTTGCCCTCGAAATTATAAACCAAGTATGCCTTGAAACTTTTCTGTCGCAGTTGAAAAGCTATTTTGAATAATTGTAAACACATTGTCACCATGTGCGATTTGTTATTTTCATTTGTAAAAGTGTGAAAAGGTTGCTTCTCTGCTGAGTGTCTTTTTTATGTTTCCGTACTCTTTCATATGCATGTAAACCCGATCCTGTTACGGCCTCAAAATAAGGCCAACAGTATGTAATAAATAAATGAATTATTAATAAATCGTATAAAGATATGCGTTTCGGCTCGGGCTGTGCACATATCGAGGTCCGCCGCCACCGATCTGGCGCTCTGATTGCTTCCGCACTGGGGTGGCATTGAAGGAGGAGCGAAGAGATCAATTAAGTTATCGGGAGGTCGCTGAAGGCAGGGCGTGGGCCCATAGGAACGTTGCGTGGCGAAGAGATAGCAGCGAGTGGCTGATGCCGTTGACGCCGCTAGCGAGTCAAGACAACGTGGCTCTGCGTTTCGGCTTGGGATGCACGCACCGTGATCCGCTGATGCCAAGCCGGCGCTTCGGCAACCGGAGGACACCATCGCCGCCACGCAGGGAGAGGGGGGTTAGTACATGCAGCGGCGAAAGGTGGCGGCAGGAGCTCACCCAGCAATAAGAGTACACGCGTGGTAGCCGCCACGGAGGAATAGGGAGGGGGGAGGGTAAACGCAGTGGCGAACGTTGGCGGCAGGAGTGCGTGCTGTGGAGCTGGTTAGGAGGGACAACGGCGACGACGACGCGAAAAGCAGGAACGGGAGCCAAGGAGCTACTGCGCTCTAAAAACACACTCCCCTCATTCCCCTCACGTACTGCAGCAGCACAAAGGTGTCCTCACCTGGAAGCACAGCCGGTGTCTTCGCGTCCAGCCGCACTGCGAACTGATCGCTCAAGAGCCGAGCGTAACAAGAGCGTGGAAATCACGAGGACCGCGATCAGCGCCGCCCCGAGGGGGAGCGCCGCACGGCTGCGGAAGTTTGAGAACGAGCGGCGCTGGCGCTCCTCACGACTGCAAAATGCCTGCAGAGAGGGTTGGAATGAAGAGGGGGGAAGTGAAAATCGCGGATGTTTCTTTCTCCCCAGTTGACTTAACTGCCCTGTTTCGCGAAGCGTATGTTGCATGAAGACTCCAGGGTCTTCATCTGCTCTTGATGTTCGCAGAATCATCTACAGAAGGCGAACGAAGGATGAAATAAAACAAAAACAAAAAACAACAAAACCAGTATACAAGGCAACTGTTTACAAGACCTAGAAGGTTTGGTTTTGGTTTTGTGGGGTTTAACTTTCTGAAATGAGCCAGCTATTCGCTGAGTCTGGTTGCAAGAATCACTGAATGAAGCCTAAAATGGAGTAACGGTAACGGCGGAATTTATCGTTATCTCATCCGTTTGCAAAAATATTCTATTTTCGCGCTTGCGTAGAGCAAAAGATCTGTCACCGGTGATTGTCTGATAAAGGTTCCTAAGGCAGTGAAGACACTGTGCCGCCATTACTTTGTGCACCACGCTCCACGTGATGGTTACATGACAAATAAAAAGTATAACAGAAATATACGGCTGCAAAGATAATTAGAACCCACGGCGAAGCTTTCAGCACAGTCTCTGAAGGCAAATAAACCACCGCCGCAGCTAGACATCGCAAGCGTTGAACAGTCACTGTCTCGCGCTTGCGTCGCTGCCTTCATCAACTTCCACTAGAGTGCAACTCAGTCCCTAAGCATGAGCACATATGCACTTGCACGCGCAATAAAAAGTTTGAATGCATGGCCGCATCCGTACGGGCAGTCATGCCGCGCCACTAGTGATAACTTTTCCGAATTTTCTACGCTTTTGCTGTGTGAATGAGCAGGGATAAGAGAGCAAAGCCTGCCGCCTGCCCTGCCGGCCTAGATCCATAATCCTCCGCCACTTCACGCAATACGGCGGCAAATGACAATCAGCTAGCGATGACTGGTGCCCTAAGCCGCTAAGTCTACTTCTACCAATTTTAGAGCACAGCTCTTAAGCCCGTGTTTCTGGCTCGAGGGGCATCGCCTTCGGCGTAGAAACTCGTGCCAGAAGCGCCCTAATATCTCGACCGATTCAGCGCGGTTAGGCCAAATATGAATTAGGCCGTTGTAGAACTTCGGTTTTCCCATCAGTTGCACTTCCTGGTCGTACATATACACCTTAACATACGATCGTAATCTAGCCGATTAGACACCTTTAGCAGACCGTGTTGCTTGTTGCAGTCTGCGTTACTGGAGTTGCGCGCCCCCCCCCCCCCCCTCCCATCGGCAGTGCCACTGCACTTATTGGTCCCGACGCGGTAGGTAATCGCTAAGATGATGATGATGATGCTTTATTGACTTTACCCTTCGTATCAGGCGGGCACCATTTTGGCGCCGCAGTCGTAAATAAAAAAAAAGCAATAATCAATATAGACTACAATAGAAAACTGCAAAACACTCCACACACAAAACTGGAAAATATCTACGGCTTGCGCTCTGCCGTCCACCATTCCGAGAGTCTCCCTTTGGACGCCTGCACGAAAGGAGCTCTGATTGCGACATTCGCACCACCTCCCGGAGGACAGTCAGGCGTGTCAAAGACACTTCCATCGTGGTCAAAAGCGAGCGCCTGCGCGAGTGTAGCGCATTCTGGGAGCAATGTTTTGAAGCATGCACACCGCAGCACAACGTGTTCCATCGTCTCGGATTCGGTACCGCACAGCCGACTACCGGCGATGGTGGGCGAGCGTTTTGAGGGCTCCTGCTTTTGCTTCAAAGAGCAGAGCACTGCCGACGCTGTTATCGTATATGTTCTTCTTGAGACTCCGGTAGAAAGCCAGGGTGGCCTTGCCCTCCATGCTTGCGCACCACCGTAAGCTTTAGGCCTCCGCAACCCGCTTCCGCACTTCGGCAGCCACTTTCCAGCCTCTTCTGCCGCTATGAGGTTATTGAAAAATCCCAACTTTCTCTCGAGCTCGTTCTGATGCATGTGAGGGACAAATATTCAAATATTCGGCGTGCCCAGCGCTCTGGTGCCATGAAAATGAGGCGACCGCGGTAGCCCAACTGGCTGGCACCTCGAAAGTGGACCACCTCAGGCTAGCCCCGATAGTTTGCAACCTTACTATGACAACCCAGTGCCCCACTTCACGTTGCCGCCAGCCAGTTTCGCGTTGTCACCGAAAAGCAAATCACCGCGTTTGCAAACGTAAGCCCGGGGACGTGAACGAGTTTCCACAAGTCTCGCGCCATGGTAAATCTTGGGATTCATAATCCCCTGCCCCATTATAAAGGGCTGCGCGTAATTAACACGCGTGATTACGCGCGCTCTTGGGGAGTACCGCGAGGAGAGGGCACACAGCTCACCCTCCTCAACCTCCCAGGCTCCCGCGGCGGTACCGAGCGGGTTTTCTTCTCTCCTCCCGGCCTATCCGGAAAACCTCCCCGAGCCGGGGTGAGAAGCGCGTCTGTCGCAACTCTCTCGGTGTCTTTGGACGATTGAGCTTGTACGCGCACGGATCAGCATTTTCTGTCGGGAGACTGCCGTCTTCATCCTCTGCTCCCGGTTCAGCGCGCATTTGGTGGTTTGATTTCACTCCCGTACACGGCGTTCGCTCGAAACACGGCGGTTGTTCTTGAGTGTATTTTCCTTGCCGTTACTCGAGTACAATAAACTGTTCGAGTACGTAACTCGATGTTTGTCCTCTCTGGCTCGAACCCGCCGCAGTAGCGACTTCTCGCATCGTGGGTTGGGGATCACAGCTCTGTCTGCTAGGGCTGGCACGTCGGGGCTAGAAGGCGACTGTAGCGTCTAGCCCCCCCGTGGCGCATTCTTTCGAGATCTAACCCCCATAATCTATTACAGCCCCATAGGCAACGACGGCGATTGATTCGAAGCGCGTGGCTGCCTTCCGCACCGGTCCTTCCTTGAGGCTGCAGATTTTGCCACTGGTTGACCTGAGTTTCACCCCAAGGTACTTGTACACCATGCTCAATGTCAGCCGCTTTTTGCTAAGCCTCAGCTCTGCTTCCTCGGTGGTGTACCCTGCAAAGTGGACGACGGCCGCCTTTTTTGTGCTGAATTTCAGTCCAAAGGAGGCAATTTGCGTGTTGCAAATGTTCAGCATGGCCTGCATTTTCGCCGGCCAATACCAAGTCATCTGCGAAGGCCAGCCCCGGTAGACGACGATTCTCCTCAACTCCGCAGGCGGTGAACCGCAATCGGAAGCCAAGGTATGATTCTATTAGTGTCCGCTACAGTCTGGACACAAAAAGCAGGTATAGCAGTGGTGACATAGGGTAGCATAGGCGGAGACCCTTGATGACGGAGAGCGGTGCAGACACTGCATCTCCGAAGTGGACTGTCACTGTGCTGTTCACATATAGCCGCGCGATCGTGCACAGGAGCTCTACTGGCACATCAGGACTGGCCAAGCAGCTGAGCAGGGACGCGTGAAGGACATTATCGTATGCCTTCACATCGAGGAAGCAGCACAACAGCGACCTCCCCTCTCTGGGCGCTATCTCTGCACACTGAGTTCAGATGATGTTATCATCCAGTCGGCGCCCGGGGCGGAAGCCAGCCCCTCGCTACATCTATCTACTCAATCAGTCCCTAACCCCACGAGCGAAAAGGCGGTATATATCACGCTGGTCACCGTGATGTGGCGGTAACACTTGATATTGCTTGGTCCCCCGCCCCGCCTCGGGCAAGCGTAACCCTACCATGTTTCCATTCATTTGGGATCGGTGCTTCCTCTTGGATGATGTCCGTGAGGATGGCTGCTAATTGCTCTTTTGATTCGTCCACAAAGCAAAGACGAGCTGGCAGTCTGGACCGGTGGCCGTTGCAGCGCTTCAGTAAGCACTCCCCTGTACGCTTAGAGACCACCTACCGTGGAGCGGTTTGACTTGGGGTGCTCTGATTCCCGGATTCGGTAGCGATGCATACAATGTTATCGGGCGAGTATCGACAGCTTTCGTAGACTTATAAACTCCGGTAAAGTGGCTTGTGAGGAACTCTCCAAGTTTGTCCACTGTTCGGCCAGTTGCTGGGTCTGTTAGCGGTGGGTAGGCCGGAGAGGCATATTCAGGGACCTGACATACTTCCAGGCCTTCTCTGATGCACTCTTCCCATCTGATGACAGTGAGTGCATAATACGCAAGTTGTGGTCCGCAAGCGTTTCCTGCACTGAAGTCTGCCCCTTGTGTTTCAAGCATAAATACAGGTCCCAGGCAGCGGTGCATTTAACTGTCGGCATATCTCAGTGCCTTTCGATGGTCCCGATTAGCCCGTCGGCGCTCTGGCCTTTACTTCTGCATCCCACCACGGGTTCTTAGGGGTACCCGGCCTTGTGTGTGTCATAGAGCCGTCCATGATCGAGTATATGGCACTCAAAGTCCGCACATGACTTGGAATTCTCGCTAGAGAATAGATATTCAGCTCTAAACGAAGATGGCGACATTACCCTAAAAGCAATGAACAATAATTTCAGAGATATCATTACTGAAAGTGCGGTAGAAGTAGGCGGTAGGGAGTTAGAGAGAATACCGGAAAGCTGTCTAAGGAGACCAAAGATTTGATTAAGAAACGCCAGAGTATGAAAGCTTCCAATCCAACAGACCAGATTGAATTGGCCGAAATATCAAAGCTAATCAATAAGCGCAAGGTGGCCGATATAAGGAAATATAACATGGAGAAAATTGAGCATGCTGTAAAGAACGGGGGAAGCCTTAAAGCGGTAAAGAAGAAATTGGGCATAGGCAAAAACCAGATGTATGCAATAAAGGACAAGGTGGGCAACGTCATCACGAATATGGACAAGATAGTGAAAGTAACCGAGGAATTCTATACAGATCTCTACAGTAGCCAAAGTAGTCAGGACCGTATTGAGATTGGCGGTAGGGAAAAACAGTCAGACGTTTCACCATTTACGAAGGACGAGGTCAAGAAAGCATTAGAAATTATGAAAAAGGGGAAATCAGCTGGAGAGGATCAGATAACTACAGATTTGCTGAAGGACGGGGGGGATATCGTGCTAGAAAAGCTAGCCACCCTGTATACGCAGTGCCTGGTGTCATCGACGGTACCGGAACCATGGAAGAATGCAAACATTATCTTCATTCATAAGAAAGGGGACTCTAAGGACCTTAAAAATTACAGACCAATCAGCTTACTGTCTGTTACGTATAAGGTATTTACTAAGGTAATCGCTAATAGAATCAGGACAACCTTAGACTTCAACCAAGCAAAGGATCAAGCAGGTTTTCGGAAACGGTACTCTACTATCGATCATATCCATACCATCAATCAGGTGATAGAAAAATTCTCGGCATATAACCAGCCCTTATACATAGCATTCATTGATTACGAAAAAGCATTTGACTCAGTTTAAACCTCGGCGGTGATGCAGGCATTGCGAAATCAGGGGATAGACGAGCCGTACGTGAAAGTGCTGGAAGATATATATAGTGGCTGCACAGCAACCATAGTTCTGCATAAAGAAAGTAACACAATTCCCATAAAGAAAGGTGTTAGGCAAGGAGACACAATATCCCCAGTACTATTCACAGCTTACTTAGAAGAAGTATTCAGAGACTTGGAATGGGATCAGTTAGGGATAAGGGTAGATGGATAATACCTCAGTAATCTGCGATTTGCTGATGGCATTGCTTTGCTAAGCAACTCGGGGGATGAACTGCAAATAATGATTGGTGACTTAGACAGGAAAAGTAGAAATGTGGGCTTGAAAATCAATATGCAGAAGACTAAGGTAATGTTCAACAGCCTCGGAAAGGAACAGCAGTTTACATTAGGTAGCGAAATACTGGAAGTAGTAGGCGAATATGTTTACTTAGGACAGGTAGTAACCGCAGATCCGGACCATGAAAAGGAAATAACAAGAAGAATAAGATTGGGATGGAGCGCATTTGGAAAGCACTCCCAAATTATGACTAGCAACTTACCGGTATCGCTAAAGAGGAAAGTATATAACAGTGGCATCTAACCTGTACTCACCTATGGGGCTGAAACGTGGAGGCTAACCAAGAGAGTTCTACTTAAGTTGAGGACAACTCAGAGGGCTATAGAACGAAAAATGGTAGGGGTAACATTAAGAGATAGGAAGTGTGCAGAGTGGGTCAAAGAAATAACTCAGGTTACCGACATTCTAGTGGAAATTAAGAAGAAAAAATGGGCATGGACAGGACATGTAGTGCGAAGAGAGGATAACCGATGGTCGCTTAGGGTAACAAACTGGATTCCAAGGGAAGGAAAGCGTAGCAGGGGGCGGCAGAAAGTTAGGTGGGCGGATGAGGTTAAGAAGTTCGCAGGGGTCACGCAAATGCAGCTAGCACAGAACCGAGTTAAGTGGAGAAATATGGGAGAGGCCTTCGCCCTGCAGTGGGTATAGTCAAGCTGATGATGATGAGGATGATGATTACAGCTCAAACTTCTCCATTACGGTCGTGATACATCGACCCGGAAGACGAAACCCGGCTTTGTCCCGTCGGTAGTTGCGTGCGCCTCGCCAACCAGAACGGCTAAAGTCCAGTAGCAGACGATTGTGGTTACTGCTCATACTGTGCATTCCTTCCTCTTCGATGGTGATCTTGTGCAATAAGGCGTACAGGCCAGTGGACACCAAGACATAGTCGATTGTAGTGACACTGCCACGAGCGCACTATGCGAATTGTCCATCACAAAGCGGACGTAAATTGACAATCTCAAGCTGAAGGTTCTCGGTCAGCTGCAGCAGAAGCGTCCCATTTCTGTCCGTGTCACCATCCAACTCACTTAGGTGACCATTGAAATCGCCTATTATTATCAGCTGTTTTCCGTTTGCCCAGGTGCTGGCATCTCGACGGATGCATTCAACGAGTTGCACGTTCGCGGCAAAGTTCGGGCTAACTGATACGTAGACCACACAGAATGACTGCCGTAGGCATACCCATCACCTCGGCTATTATTCACATGTGATCGTAGCATTCAAACTGTGTTTCCACAAGACGTCGCCACCGCCACCTTTGCGCTTGTTTGCCGTCTTTTTCTTGCCCGCCCACACCCACTTGTTATTAACGGGTGTCTCTTTCAGGTCACGTAAGTGGGTTTCCGCAAAAAGCCAACATGTCAGATCCTTAGCTTCAAGCATGTCGTGCACCTCCGCCCATTTATGTGCGTTGCGAGCTCCATTCAGGTTTATGAAACTCAACCTTATGTGGGGCTTCCGCATGTAGCGTCGGTGCTGTCGACTTTTTTTGCCCACCGCTGCCCTGGCTGCTGGATCTCCGACCCGAGGTGCCTCTTGGATCTGCACCTGTCCAGTAGAATGGACAATTCGAACCGAAGGGGGACCCGTCGTGCTTGCTGCGGGGGACGCGCTCCCACTACTGGGTCAGCAGGGGCCTCTGCTGAGAGAGGTGATGTCCGACCAGGTCGGCCACCATTCCGTATAGCTCTGTACTGCTCTGTATTTTCCACAGAGGCCCCGGGAAGTGTTGTGACTGATGCCGTCTTTGGAACAGTGAGACCATCTGTAGGGGCTCCACGTGGTGACGTCACGGGCATCTTCGCCGGGCCAAGGGGCTACATAGTTGCTGTCTGTACCACGGGCTGCGTCTCGTTGGGTGGCTGGTCCCATCATTCAGGCGGTGCCCTGTTGGGCTGCGCTTGTGCGAGACGCTGTGACGCTAGGGTGTCAGCATCGCCCAAGTCCATCTAACTGTATGCCTGGTCCAGCTCCCCGGACCCAGGTTTTTTCCATTGTACTGATATGCCTGTCGACAGGGCTCATTTTGTCTAGGGTTGGGCCATGCTTTCCTCGAGAGAGCCGACCACTCTAGAGCTGGCACTGTATGATTGTGGTTGTCTCTCCGCAGGGCCTGCTGTAACCATAAAAAGGGCGAGCCACGGACGCCACTTTTTTGCTTCCTGCCTGGTTGTGGCGGCCAAGTAGTGTACTCCATCCCTTGCCAGCCGTCTGTCACCCTCCAGTACCCGAGACATATCGACGAACATGGCCTTTGCCTCTGTACACAGCTTTTTAAGCTGCACGTTTAGGAGAATCGCTCTTGCCTTTAACTCTGCCGCGTGTCGCGACCTCTGGGACAGAACAGACTACAAGCTATTGCTTGTACGGGGCCTGGATTGTCCGCACAATTGTTTCCAGCTTGGCGTCCTAGATTATGTCCACTATTGCTACGCGCAGGAATATCAAATGACTTGTCTAATGAGACGTCATGATGCTGGTTCAGTATTTGCTGCGTATCGGTCACTGACATGCGACCCTCAAAGATGCACCTCACATCTGCGTTCTTTCCCAGCTGACGAGGGAGTCCGCCAGCTACTCGCTGTGCATTTCCATCTCCGATGACCCACATTTCGCAAGACGGGTCTATCTCTTGTCGAGCTTCTCCGATCTGCCTCTTTGCCAGGTGGTCGGTTTTCAGGTGGAAATTGCCCATTTGTGCCGAGGGCTCGACCCCCTTTTTCCCTCCCGCGCTTGCTGCTCGCCTCTGGATGGGTCCATTGTGGGTGCTGCGGGGGCCTGGTACGATGGACCGAGCCTGGATGACAGACTCTGTGGCTGCTGCGACTTTGCTTGCCTTGTCGGTTGTTGGGGGTAGCGGCTGGTCCGCGTTCGACTGTCCAGATCGTGGGCTACCTTTCGCTTGGGCCTCTATTCAGCTTGGTGTGGTGCGTGTCCCTGTATCTTCAGACCATTGGGCTGTCCGGCCCCGATCGGGGAGATAGCCGCCTGGACCTCGGAGGTCACCTCTGTAGCTGAGTCGTATACTTGAGTGGATTTGCTTTGCAGGGCCCAGAGTTGATCCTGAAGCTCCGGAATCACTCCCCGCAGCGTTTCAATCCATGCGTCTGTAGCCCGTGACTTTTTTCACATCTCCTTCAGTACGATGCACAGCCTACACACAAGGACACTCGACGTTGCCACCTTCAAGTCGTCAAACTTCATTTCTTCCTACTAAGCCCACCTGCCGCATTCGTCACACAACTTGTTCTCATCAGTAAGGCGACGTCGCTTCACAGCTTTCGCCAAGTCGCGCGGGAAGAGGCAAGGCGAGTCCGGTTGCGGGAAAAACCAGGCAGAGGAGTAGACCACCGTTAGTGCCAGCTCCTGCCGTCTTGGCGAATAACTTTGCCAGGCACCTGGCTCATAGATGGCACCACACAACCTTTGTCACCGCCGCACCGAAGATAGGCCTAGCACGGCTCCTACCTAAAGACTGAAGGGTCATAGCATTTCGTCGGTACCGCAAGCCTCGTCCTGGCTATGAAAACGTCATCGACACCGGGCGATGGAAACGCCGGAGAAGAGCGCGCTCGTGGAAACTATAAAACCCCCGAACGAAAAACCACGGACAGCCACATCCCACGTACGTTACCTGCGGCGCGTTACTAGCGCCCTGGAGGCCAGATGCCACGCGTAGGGACCAATGAAGCGCGTTCACACTGACGGTGGGAGGGATCTTGAGACTACAGTAACGCAGACCACAACACGCAACACGGTCTGCTAAAGGTGTCTATTATGTGGAGTACCACTCGACATAGATATATGAGGCCCCGCTTTAAAGAAGACGTATGAACGTACTTGAAAGGCCTAGGAGTAGCGTCGACTCGAGATCCAAGCTAATTATTACATCCCCCGCCTTTTTTTATTATAGTAAAAGTAGTACTCTACTGTCTTACTGCTCTGTCTTCCAGCTAGTCTGCTTTTCATGGCTTTATCATGACAATTCGTTCAGACCTGGTCGTTTGTTGCTTGTTATTCCTGTTTCCTGTCACATTCAATGGCTCCTAAGGTGAACAAGGGTGAATGAAGTGGCTTCTCAATTCTTTCTGTCATTGGTGCGTTTGAAGGCATCATTGGTTCTGGGAACTGTGCTTGGAACTTAGCACTAACTGCGCAGATTTGTACCAGCTCTGCAAGTGCACTTCTCACTATCGGCCACCACATGGCCACGCATTAGGCGTAAACAAATAAATCGGCCGTGATTTTTTTCGTGCTCTCCATCCAAGTGGCAGCCAGTGGCAGATTAGGGAACGTTGTGAAACAATATGTACGAACACTACCTTAAATATCGCTCGACCTTTACCCGCGACACTGCTATTAATTTTTATTCTATGCACTGTTCGTCTCAAATTCTGTGGACATGACCTGTAACAAGCATAATTTTAAAAGACTGCGCTTAGAAAAAATGCATGAGCAACCTTCGATAAATCTCACATGGGAATTATGCTGGTTAGACACTTATTACCAGGTTCTGAAGTTGCACCAGCGAAGAGGTGCCGATGGAATCGGCGCGCTTGCGAGCGCCGCTGGCGTTCACATCCTCGGTGCTGTTTGGACTGGGTTCGGCGCCGTCAGCTTGCAGGTCGTGATGTCTTGTTTGCTTTCTCCATGCAGGCCCCTCCATGTGGGGTTCCTGCCCGGCACTATTATGAACCATCGCTTCCTTGTGCTCGCCCGCACTGCACTCGGATGAGAACGCAACGTCAAAGGCAAGGCTCCTTCTTCATCTTCTTCTGAAAGCGCACGAGCAGCCAGGCTGGCACGCTTACCTGTCAAGAACGCGAAACAACGATCAGGCTACCTGAGACTCCTATATCATTCCAGTCCTTAGCTGCATTTCCTTTTCGTGGTTGCGTCTGTTTCGTTGCTGCATACGTGACTACGTCACCCGACATCATTGGCAGTTGAGGTAATAGCCCAAACTTTTTCCCAAGGGCTGACGGCTACTTTCCGATACTAAAATACTATAATTCAGTTTCTGATAGGATTGTCACATCTGCGAAAATTATTTTCAGATTATCATCGTCATCATCGCTGTCGCCAGCCGGACTATACCCACTGTAAGGCGAAGGTCTCTCCCATTTTCCTCCAATTAACCTGGTCCTGTGCTAGTTGCATCCACTTGACCCATGCGAATTTCTTAATCTCACCAGCCCACCTAATCTCCTGCCGCCAATTGCTACGCTTATCTTTCATTGGAATCCAATTGGTTACTCTTAGAGGCCATCGGCTATCCTCTCTGCAAACTACATCTCCTGCCTATTCCCATTTCTTCTTAATTTCGACTAGAATATCAGTAACTTGAGTCATCTCTCTGACAAATTCTGCACGCTTCTTATCTCTTAACGTCACACCTACCACTTTCCGTTCCACGTCCCTCTGTGTTGTCCTCAACTTAAGTAGAACCCTTTTCGTTAACATCCTTGTTTATGTTCCATAGGTGAGTACCGGCTGGATGCAACTGTTATACACTTTCCTCTTGAGCGATACCGGTAAGCTGATAGTCATAATGTGTGGGTACTTTAAAAATGCCATCAATCCCAATATTATTTTCCTAGTTATTTTCTTTTCATGGTCCACATCTGCGTTTACTGCCTGTCATAAGTAGGGATATTCGCTAACCACTTCCAGGGCTTCGCTACATATTGTAAACTGCTGTTCGTTTCCCAGGCTGTTCAACGTTACCTTCGTCTTCTGCACACTAATCTTTGGGCCTGCTTCCCCTGTCTAGACTAATTATCACTAGTTGCAACTGGTCCTCTGAGTGACTTAACAGTGCAAGGTCATCAGCGATTCGCAGATTACTGATATCCTCCATCGACCCTGATGCCTCTAAGCAAGCTGTAAATAGCACTGGGGAGATGGTGTACCCTTGTCTAACACCTTCCTTAATTCACTTTCATTATGCAGAATAGTTTCTGCGCAGCCACTAGATATATCGTCAAGTACTTTCACATATGGCTCACCTACACCCTGACCCGCAATGCCTGCATGACCGCTGAGGTTTCAACCGAATAAAATGCTTTCTAATAGTCAATGAATGCTATGCATAGGGACTGGTTATATTCAGAGCACGTTTCGATCACCTGGCTTATAGTGTGGATATAATAGATGGTAGAGTACCCTTTCAGAAATCTTACTTGATTCTTTGATTAAAGTGTAAGGTTGTCCTGATCCTGTTAGCGATTACCTCAGTAAATACCTTGTACGTATGATTGGTCCGTAATTTTTCAAGTCCTTAGCGTCCCCTTTCTTATGAATTAAGATAATGTTGGCGTTCTTCCATGATTCCGGTTCTTTCGATGTCATCAGGCATTGCGTATACAGGGTGGCCAGTTTTTCTAGCACGATATGCCCTCCGTCCTTCAACAAATCTGTATTTACCTCATCCTCTCCAGCTGCTTCCCCTTTTTCATAACTTCTAAGGCTTTCTTAACCTCGTCCTTCGTTCCTGGCGGAACGTCTGATTGCTCTTCATTACAGCCAATTTTATTCTTGTCCCAACTGGCTACTCTAGAGGTCCGTCTTCGGCTAACTTATCTTGTCCATGTTAGTAATGACATTGCCCGCCTTCTCCCTCAGAGCATACATCTGATTTTTGCCCATGCCTAATTTCTTCTTTACCGCTTTCAGGCTACGGTCGTCCTTTAGAGCATGCTCAATTTTGCCCATTTTATACTTCTTTATGTTGACCACGTTGCGTCTATTGATTAGCTTTGATATTTCTGCCAGTTCTATCCGGGCTGTTGGTTTGGAGGCTTTCATACTTTGGCATTTCTTAATGAAATCTTTCGTTTCCTTAGATAGTTTACCAGTATCGTCCATAACAATTGTATCGTCTACTTCTGCCGCGCACTCAGTAATGATATCTCTGAAATTATTGTTTATTGCTTCTAGGCTAAGGTCGGCTTCCTCGGTTAGCACTGAGTATCTATTCTGCAGCGAGAGCCTGAATTCTTCTGCTTTTCCCCTTACCACTAATTCGTTAATGGACTTCTTCCTGACTAATCTGTGCCATTCCCTCTTCAAATTTAGATTATTTTGAGACCTTACCATCGTATGGCCACTGCATCACACTTTTCCGATTACCTCTACATCCTGCATAATGCCGGTGTTAGAGCACAATATGAAATCAATTTCATTTTCAGCCTTCCTGTTGGGGTTTTTCCGCGCCCACTTCTGGTTCATCCGTTTGCTGAAAAAAGGTATTCCTAATTTGTAAGTCATTGCGCAAACTTAACTAGTAACTGCTATTCCTGCAACTAATGCTATAATCACCCAATGCTTATTCCTCCGCTTGCGTACCTTGGCAGTGAAGTCGCCCATCAATACAGTATAATTTGTTTTTACTTTTCCCATTGTCGATTTTACATGTGGCTACATGTAGGTGCGAATGCTTGTACAGCCTTCAGCTTATACCGCTTATTTGGCTTAATTGCGATGCCGGCTGCCCTCCCATTATTGCTATACAATTCATTTATATTACCAGCTATATCCTTATTGAAAAGGAAACTTACTCCAAGTTGTCGTCTCTCCGGCAAACCTCGATAACACAGTACATGTCCGTCCTTAAATGCTGTATATGCATCATTTGGCCTCCTCCCCTCCCTAAGCCCTATGATATCCCATTGCATACCCTCTAATTCCTCTAACAGTACTGCTAAGGTGGCCTAGCTCACTAGCTAGGCTTCTAGCATTATACGTTGCCAGGGTTAGTTTTTCAATGGCGGCCTGTTCTCGGAGCAAGAAATTCTTAGCACCCCCAGCCGCGTCACATGTTTGACCGCCGCCGTGGTCGGTTGCTCTGCAGCCGCTGGTGACTGAGGACCGGGGTTTTGTAGGACTAATCATGGGAGGTTGTGGCCAATTACTGCACCAGGGTAGCGAACTCCTGTTTTCGCGAGGGAGTGCGTTACCGGAGGGGTTCACCGGCATCAGGGCGCATCACAAGCCTGTTTGTAGGGAATTCCAACGACACGCGCTTTTTTTTTAATCCGGTGGAGAATAGCATGGCACCGGGATTCGAACCACGGTGCTCTTGCATGCGAGGCGGATGCTCTATCTCTACGCCACCGCTACACCGCCTATTTAACCGCATATTAACTGGCACAATACAGTCGTCCTCGAGCTAATTACATTGGATTTATATTGTTTTCCAAATTTTCAAGAAGAATGATGTATCGAACTGAACAGTGCGATAACAAACATGTTTTAGTTTGGTTTATGGAATTTTGCGTCTGAAAGCGGTTCAGAATGGGAGGTACGCCATGGTGGAGGGATCCGGAACTTTCGGCCGCCTGAGGATCTTTAACGTGCGCTGACATCACACAGCACACGGACGCTTTGACTGCATTTCGCCTCTATTGAAAAGCGGCCCGCGCAGCGAAGATTCGATTCGACGTTTCAAGGCTTAGCAGTCAAGCACACTGATCCACCACAGCGGAAGAATTACAAAGGTGGATGGAATTATTTGACAGCGCAACCATCCAAAGGTTACTTCATTCAATTTCTCATACGGTGGATATTGGTGTGGCTTCAGTTTTTGGATTTGCAGCTCGCATTTCGCATTGTTATCATGAAGCGCTACAATTTACTTCAAATAGCTGTTTTCGTGCCCCGCCGGGGTGGCGCAGTGGTAAGACGCCCGACTACTGTGCCGGAGTTCCCGGGTTCGAATTAATGAGGTTATATAAAAACTGCTGGAGCGGAGGACGCCTATACCGGCCAATGGGTTCGGGTGAAGCCGACGGCAGCCATCTTGCGGGGGGCAAGAAGCAGCCTGCCAAGCGCTTCGCAGCGCTGTTCGCCGACATTAACAGCGGTTTTTAATTGTTTAACGGGTTTTCAAGCTCTAACGCAACACTCTAGACTATGAGACGTGCCATATAGGTGATCACAGGATCGATTTTAAACACCTGCGCTTTTTTAAATCTGAGATATCCGAGTAGTGGGGAGTTTTTTTTTTTTTTTTTTCATTTTATCGGCACCAATCTTGGCACCAATATGCGCTGTATGCAGCTGCCGCAAAGCAGAAAAGTAAAGTAGGACAAAACGAGTTCAGCAATTATCGTTTATTCATCTTCTTAAATGCACTCTCTTTAAATACAGAAATTGATCAGTCATGGAAGATGTCAGAACAAAAATCAATTCAAGACATACTGGAGTAAGCAAGAAACCTGACTGTCACACTGACACAGCCAACTTTTCTATATAATTTCTATATAACCTCCTTGGTTTCAAGTACCCCAAGGATTTTTAAGTTGTGATGCAATGTTGTGGGCTACCAGCTGAGCAAGTCTTAATTAATTGCAAGTATTAATTAAACGAGGTGAATTAACTGCTAATAAACTTTAGATTTTACACATCGAGTCATATGTCGTTAAATAGCATATGTCGAGTATATGTGCACTGGCTTGACTTAATTCCTAATTAATTATGCTAATTAGATAATTGTCCATAAAAGTTAAAATACATGCATTGGCTACAAGTCATATATCGTTGGATAGCTTATGCCGAGTACAAGTGCTTTAGACTAATTGCACGTCTTAATTAATTACCGCTAGTTAGTCCATTGTGATTAAACCTGAATTGAATGCTATCCTTTCAAGTCATATATCGTGGTGCAGCTTATATTGAGTACAGTTCTACTAAATTAATATCATTGCAATTAGCACTAATTAATTTGCACAATTAGCGGTAAATAAAACATGCAGCTAGTCTAGTGCTGTTGGACTTGGCGTAAGCTATCCAACGATATACAACTTGTAGCTATAGCATGCTATTATTCCCAATTATGCAATTAAAAGTAATTAATTACCGCAATTATCGGTGAAAATTAGAACGTGCAGCTAGTCGTGCTGTTGGACTTAGCATAAGCTATCCAACGATATACGACTTTCAGCTATAGCATGTATTTTAATATTTATTCACAATTATGCAATTAGCAGTAAATATTTAGCGCAATTAGCGGTAAATAATTGAAACGTGCAGCTAGACTAGTGCTGTTGGACTTGGCATAAGCTATCCAACGATATAGGACTTGTAGCTATAGCATGTATTTTAATATTTAGTCACCATTGTGCAATTACCAGTACTCGGATATCATGAATATCTTTAAAAAGCTAGATGATTAAAATCAATTCGGAGATATCCAATATGGCTCACGTGATAGCCAAAGCATTGCATGGGAACTTAAAAATCCTTTAAGCACTTGAAACACACTGGCAACGCAAGTGAACAGCGCTTCCAAGCGCTGGCAGGCCACTTCTTGCCCACCGCAAGATGGCCGCCGCAAGCTTCACCGCAGCCCATTGACTTCCAACTCGGTTCGAACCCGATCTCGGCTGCTGCGTTTCGATGGAGGCGAAACGAAGAGGCGTCTGTGTGCTGTGCGATGTCAGCGCACGTTAAAGATCCCCAGGTGGTCGAAATTACTCCGTAGCCCTCCACTACGGCTCCCCTTTCTCTCTTTACACTTTCACTCCCATCTTCCTCCCTTCCCTTACGGCGCGGTTGCGGTGTCCACAGAAAACAAGTGAGACAGTTACTGCGCCTTTCCCTTTCTGTGAACCAACCAACCTGTTTTCGTCATTTCGTCATTTCCAGTTTTCATATTTTGCTCCTTGTTTCAGTTTACCCAATGCGAGGAGCTTTCGTCGTCAATGTGTTCCTTTCATAGGGGCCGATAGTTTATCTAAAATATGTTTTCTTTAAACTAATCCCATCGATTAAATAACATTTATTTTAATGTTACAAGCGTTTAGTTTGGCGGGCGCATATCGTGCACGGTTATAACTGTTCGTACAATGTAATATTGGGAGACATGACAGTACATGCGCAAGTAACCTCCAGAAATATAATAGGCTAATCGTACCATGCTAGGAAACGACTCATAATTTCCCCACTCATAAAATCTTTTCTTGCTCTTATCAACACAAGAAAAGAGAATGGCCCATTTCCAGACGCTGGCGAAGCAAAAAGGCTTCAGGAAAAGCGCAGGTTGGCTAGAAAGTGAAAGCGGTCTTTCAGTGCATCTGTTACGGCTAATAAAAAAGTGTCCATGACAGCAGATGTGCCGGGCAGAAAATTAACGGCAGTTGATCTCTCGATATTCGTAGAGAGCAGACACATATTGATTATCTCGCGGAATCCTGGTGACGATTTGGAATGGTTGGCTCTAAGCCTGCACTATGACTTGGTTACATAACTGACCTGTCAGAGCTGCTGCTTTTGCAACAGGGGACAACAATGCTGGCGTTGTCTGTCTCGCGAGTTGCAAGTATCGCTGCGGCGTATCTACTTCTAGGAAGCTTCATTCTGGAAAACAGGTGAGTGTTGGGGCATTATGTTTTTGGAAGATTGTGTTCATAACTCAGTTTCACTTCTGTTCATTCGTATATAGCGTAACAGAAAGCGCTACTATATAAAGCAGCCTGCCGAAGTTTTCGGCTTCTGCACAAGCTAGGCCGGTTGTAAAAAATGTGCTGCTCTTTTGCTCACAGCTCAAGAAGGAAAACTTGCGAGTCTCTACGAGAACACTTAGGTTCCGGCTGTTTTCAAAGTACAGCATTAGTTAATCAGAGTGAGTCACACAAGCGCAAGCAGTGTTTAATTCGTGGCTTGCAATGTTTTGCAGCGATACTTCCACATTTTTGTGTACATAAATAACGAACAAGATAGATGGAAAGGCAGAGAGGTTGGCCGGCCTGCTGCTCTGCACAGGGGAAGGGGAGAAGAAAGAGGATCATGACGGATGACAATGTGGGAGAAGGCATATGAAATATATATTCAGTCACGGCAGCTTGCTTTATAAGCGCGAATCGAGTCCGGCGGAGCACAAAAAACGGCAAAGAGCCCGCACTGCCTGGGCACCCTTCCCCTTGTCCTGCCAGGCGCTCAGCAGCAGTTCCTCCGACGGAAGCCTCTTGTCCAAACGCTTCAAGGAAGTGGTTAGCACACTTCTTTTACACGCATACACTGGGCACACCAATAATATATGGTCCACAGTCTCTGGGATGCCACAAGTTGAACATTCCGAGAAGTCCACATGTCCAATAGAATGTATGTACCTGCGTGTGAAAGCCACCTTTAAACGAAGTTTATGTAGCAAGCATGCCTGATGACGCGGAATATCACGTGGAACATAAAATTTGCATGTTCGATCGAGCCTTTTCAGACGAATATGTCGGACGTCTGGCTGGGCCCAGTAAGCTGCTGTAGCATTCTTCATACAGTTCGTAAGAAGGCACGTCGTATCCACTCTTGAAAAAGGCACAGCTGCTTGGAGGCCATTGCTGAGTGCACTTTTCGCTTCAACATCGTCCTGTTCATTTCCATGGAGCCCGCAGTGGGCAGGGATCCATTGAAACATTATCATGTAGTCTTGCGGTTGGGCAGGTGTGTGGAGCTCCATAATGTTTAGTGCATGTGCATAGTGAACGCTATATGCACATGACCTCCGTATGCTAGATGTGACAATGAGAGGCTAAAAAGCGTCTGCTTCACGCGCGCTGATAACATAATGATGGTAACCGGTAGGTTACATGCCTATGTCCAGGCTTTCGATTTCGTTCGAGTGCGAACCGACCTCAAAGAATACCATACCAAAGTTCTTCCATGACAAGAACAGTAAAAGAAACCTCAGGCATCCGCGAAAACCTACCGAACCCATTTGGCTCGAGCGATGTATCTGAAGGACATCGTTGTCGTGTTGGCAACTGGAAAACTATTAGAAAAGGCGCCGGGTGAACTAAAGCGGCAATAAACTGGTTCAGTGTATTGCGGCTGAGGCTAGCGTAAGGCACGCGCATTAAGACATCTAGCTAGCCACCGATTACAGGCCAACGTTCAAAGCAAGTAATTTATACGAGTTTCAAAATTGAAAAAAAAAAAAAAAACAACAAGACGACGGTCACAGATATAAGCAAGCGGCTTAAATTTGAATTGTACTAA
>NC_139348.1:161703556-161708556 GCF_055883805.1 Amblyomma maculatum
CACCGATCAGGGCGACACGTCGCCGCGTGTTCCCTCCATGACGAAATCATCGGTTCTTGCTGGGTGTGCGAGCTCATTGGACGCTCCCAAGCTGTGCGGGCGGTACGGGGCTCTGTCGTGACTTGTTTCTTCAACTTTTTCTTGAGTGACCGGAGTTGAGGGGCATTTTCAATCGCCGATATGTGCGGTGCTAATCAAGCCAGCTCAAAATGTTTTCGTTGCGGAGTGGATTCATGTCACACACTGTGCTCGCGCGCGCTTCTAGTTTCACTAAATAGCTTAGCAAGGAAGATGTTAAGTCTGTTATAATGGGTGACATGAATACAAACACACTAGCGGATGATGTGACCTGAAGAACCCTTGCTGAATAGTAATTGGAACGGATGTGAGTACCTTGTTTTCTCATAATGACATGAAGTATTTAGCGGAGTACTACACTATGAGACGTGTGAATCACATCATGCTCAACGGAAACGTAGCGAATGGACAAAGAAAGGGACAGTTACTTCGCTTACAACTGAATAAAATCGAAAGACGAAAAAAACTGAAGAAAATTGTCCCATCCCTACGCAATAACAATCATGCGCAAAGCCTGAAAGAATGGGAAAAACACAGTACACTCAATTTTACAATTACACGAACATGTCTATTTCTTTGCATTTCATTACGATAAAGTAATTAGCAATGCTATGCTGATCGTTTTATCCATTTATATTCCTTATTAGCCAGTAATCTGTCACTTTTCTACCCTTTATATGAATATTTTATGTTTCTGGCGTAATGTTTGATTTATGACTTGAAACTACATTTTCAAGTGTTCTCGTGCAATTTTCTTTTGACACCTTCCTTTACCTGCTCCGCAGATGTCCCAACAAAATGTATCCTGAAAGAAATAATCCTAAAAAAAGTAAACATCATAAAGTAAATATCCTAACAAGGAAGCAGTCGAAGGTAGTTAATAGTGCTGTCACGTTTGCTTGATAGAGGTGGTGATTCGGGTCACCGAAGATTTATATTTCTTAGTTTTCACTCTGCCCTGTTTCCTTGTTAACGACAGGGGAGTACACGCCGATCAGGATGAAAGTGAGGACTGTAAGTATGCATATTTCATCTTTGCTGTAACAATCTGGTATCTAGAAAGAAAAACGGTGATGGAACTGGGAAACGTTGCAGTGCCTCGTGAACATCGAAACTCTCAGAAATTTACGCCAGAACTTCACTTTACTACTTTGCAAAAGAGTGCTTCCATGCTACGAAAAAAAACAACAAAAACTTGAACACTCTTTACTGACAAACTGAAAAAACTTAATTGGGAGATAAGAGAGAGACTGCTTACCCGACCGAACGAAGCCGCCAGCAACTGGTGACGACCTGCGTCTGGCCGATCTTGCTATTGTACCACCGTGTAAAAGGTGCTATTTGCACACACACGTTTACTTGCTGTGTCTTATGAACTGATGTCACCTTTGCTTTTCTTGACACTGTTTGAATGTGGAGGTCCGGTATACCGTACAGCTGGAGGTAGGTTTAATAGACGGACGTTTCATGACAATGGTCAAGAAATGTCCGTCTATTAAACCTACCTCCAACTATACGGTATACCGGACCTCCACATTCAAAACCTGAGGGTGGTCTATACGAGACGGCTGTTTCTTGTGTGGTCATAATTATGGGTTTTTAAATAGTCGTCTTCAGTTTCTAAGCTGCTCTGAAAAGGCGGGTCTTTAAGGCCAATGTCCTCATGGCTAGCAGCGCTTAGTTTGCGATTCCACCTGGTACATTCTGATGACTGGGGCACCCTTACGCTTGCAGCTTGTGCAGGAGATTTGGCTCAATGACCATTCTCAATCCACTGGGAGTCAGAAAGAGCCAAGAGTGACTTTGGCAAAAAGGCCGTTACTGCAATGTGCTGCTTGCAGTGTCAACAACCATCTCGGCCAAATAATGTCTTGAAACGTTCCAAACGTCATACGCAGGACAAAGCCGAGCCATTAACCACGATGAGGCGAGCGTAGCCATGCTTTTACCCTTTAGAAAAGTGGTGAATCTGGTGTGGTACTGGTATTCTAAGGGAGTACTTCTCATATGCCATACGGATGCTCCAGCATACCGGATATCTTGAAGACTGGTCAATTGTAGTGACGAGAAGACG
Source organism: Amblyomma maculatum (assembly GCF_055883805.1). Taxonomy (NCBI): domain Eukaryota; kingdom Metazoa; phylum Arthropoda; class Arachnida; order Ixodida; family Ixodidae; genus Amblyomma; species Amblyomma maculatum. The sequence continues at coordinate 161,705,709 of NC_139348.1, forward strand.
ATAATAAAGGGGCAAAACTGTCCCGATCATCATCCAAGGTTAGTTGAATATGAACAGGCCAAAAAAGCCATCATTGATGCAGTTATTGACTGTATAAAAGTTGCTTAGTCAAGACGTTTTAATTCTTTTTCACTATTTTTTGTATGATGCTGCTTGCTATGGTAAATGTTCTGTCCGACTACTGTTTGCCTGTGCAGAGAAGGGGATAAACCATAGCTATTCCGTTTACAGCAGTTTTGAAAGTCGGACTCGCAGGTACAATTTTCTTAAGTGTAGTGCGTAACAGACAAATGATAGAACGAGGACACAACGCTAACGACCAGGAAGTTTAACATTGGAAAAATTCACAGGGATGCACTTGAGTTTCCTTGCACGCGGAAATGGGAGAGCATTACCAGTCCCTTGGCTAGTTCTATTATGAGGTCTGTCTGCATTGCGTGCCGTGGCTTTTCAGACATCTACAAATTTACTTACGCTCATGCACTTCGTTACATCTTTACCCTAATTTTTATCAGTGTTTCTTAATTTTCTTATTATGTGTATTATGCTTGTTATTTTTGCTTCTTAATTATTTATGATATTTAATTCTTTTATTTGTCATTATGTATGATAATTCTTGCGCCTTTTTTTTTGTTGTCTACTTTCATCTTTTTTTTTCGCGCTTGCCTTGGGAACGGCCGAATAGTAGTTCGAGTCCTGAGGTGGACACTATTCCCTTATTTCTCTTATCTCTTTGTTAGTTTACCTTCCTTCGTTTGGGTGAGCTGGCTGTAGCCAACACGGGACGGTGTTAGATGGAGGAATATGGGAGAGCCTTCGCCCAGCAGTGGGTATAGTCCGGCTGATGATGATGATGATTGATGAAGACACGCTGTGGTGACAACTATTACACAGTTATCACGGGGGATGAAATGGTTTTGCATTAACAATAATTTCTCATTATTGCTGTGAATACGCATGCTGTCAGAAGAATGGGCAGTGGAAAATCATAACTGTACATTTTCAGAACAGTGGCGGTAGTTAGCGTTGTGTGCGTCTTCCTCGTTTATCCTTTAATGCGCTTTATGCACCACCTCAGCTAGAAATCTTTCGAGGACTTTTGACTTTGCCTCGTTTCATCGTTTTATTGGGATTGACGGTTAAGAAAATGTTAGTCACCAAACAGCAGATGAAAACAATTATTGGCCTGAGAAAACACTGATGAAAGGTCCTCTCATCAGCGTTAGCTGGATCGGATGATAGAATTTACCAAAGCTTGTTTCGATTATCAGGAAGGGAATCGTCACACATATGCATTTAAAGCTGCCACTTCGCCGGAAGTCAATTTGATTCGTTCTCATGCGCGGCAAATATTGGCGTGCATGAGGCTTTATAAATTACTTGGAGACAAAGAATTCCGCACCGGTCATAGGTCAGCATTTATGTAAGCTTGAAACATGCTTGTTCTAATCATGCACTCCTGTGGGAATTTGTTACGCTCCAGCAGCCACAATGTAAAAACATATTTATGTGTTGGTATTCCGCCCGGTGGCCTGATCACATCTTGTTCACCCCTTCTCATGCTTTTTTGAAATTGTAATTATTTTCTACGCAAGTTCTACGGCGGCCGAACCGATGATTGCGGGATTGTTCGGGGGCGCGACTCGTAAGTTAGCTTTTTTAAGTGCGGCAAGTCACGCTGCTGTCGGCACCGATTCCTTTTCACTACTCCGCGTTGCTGGAACTGCACGAATGCAGAACAGTACAGAAAATGCGGTAGCCCTATAGGCCTTCTCACCTCATTAGAGAAATGCACTCGTGTAAGTTTTTCTTTTCGTCGATCCGCGCGACTACTAACGGCACTGTTCACTATAGAAGCCCGGGATGAGATGATGAAATATTTTATGCGAACAAAATTTATATGTACAGCCGCTTAAGATGCACCTACTCAGAAGTGTGCGCATAAATTGATTCGTGAGCATGCTGCATTTCTCCAGCAGAACGAAATATAGAGCAAAACATTTGTTCCTCACCAAGTGCAAAGCACCGAATATGAATACATTGTAGTTATAAGTATAGCTTGGTACAAAATGGGCATCAGCAGAATTGTTTGTGTATATTAATTGGCTACAATTATGTGACTTTGCGTTGAATTCAAAATGTAATAGTGATTTTACCGATTTGTTAAACATATTCGTTATTCTTATTACTTGCAGCGCAAAAGCTGCCCTCCCTGTCCATGTAATTCAGCTCAAGAGGTATAGTTCTGATGTGAGCAGCAGGAATTTTAAAAGTTTTATATGTATACATATTACTAGCTCAATGAGTTCCTGCCCTTTTAGCAACTACAGTTAGTAACGGAAGGGTTAGTAATTTTTACTAACTTACCCGTTACTAACTGCACCTACTAACTCAATGGGTTGCTACCCTATTAGTAACTGAAGTTAGCAACTGGAAGGTTAGTAACAGTTACTAACCTTCTCATTGCTAACTGCACTTACTAACAAGGTAGTAACATATGTGACAAGCAGTTGCTACCCTAAAGTTAGTAAAAATACTACCTTTTTTCTAAGAGTGTAGAGCGCCATTTACTTATAAACGGTTGGCTTCAACGCGCATGCTCCCACACTCGATACTTTTCGTGAATTCAAACAATGCTTTAGCAGTCTAATGCGCCGACGCCGCCTGAATATGAGGCCTGGAATCTAATGGAGAGGACATGGTTAACTTTGCCCATCTGAGGTTCCTAATGTGCACAGAATTCTCAATCTCGTCTCCGCATTTTACCTGCGTCAGGAATCTGCATTCGCAGCTGTGACCAAACCAGCGCTATCGTGCCGGTTGGTAGAACGTCTGCGACAGTCTTTTC
>NC_139348.1:161713556-161769412 GCF_055883805.1 Amblyomma maculatum
AGTACTAGGTGCCCACGGCAAAACCCCAAATGAGGTGGTAAAGGGAGATATGGGCTGGGCATCTTTCGAAGTACGGGAAGCTCAGAGTAAAATATTATATGAGGAACGCCTGAGGAAATTGGACAGTAACAGATGGGAAGCTAAAATATTTAAATACCTGTACTTAAAAAGCGTTGACTCACAATGGAGGAAAAGAACTAGGAAACTAACTAGTAAGTATGCTAGTCACAAGGACGGTGAAATAAAGAGCATTAAGCAACAGGTGAAAAACACAGAAGGTAAAAATTGGATAAATTCGATGGAGAAGAAACAGAGTGTGGAATTATACCGAAAGTGGAAAATGCAGATCAGGAAGGAAGCTTTCTTTGATAACTCAAGAGGCAGTGCCCTACTTTTTGAAGCTAGATCAGGGTGCCTTAGAACACGCAGCTACAAAAAGAAATTTAACAATGAAGATGACACATGTGCTGTATGTGGTAACTCCAGTGAAACAATTGACCATATTATACTCGAATGTAGTGGTATCCACCCGGAAGTTGATGCAGGCGCAGTAACTGTTCCTGAAGCTCAGGGGTTTAGAGATACCAGTGGCCGGGTGAATAAACCGCTGGTGGAAACTAGCAAAAAACGACTGGAAGATTGGTGGCTTAGAAGCAGAGAAGTGACATAATGTTAGTAATGTAGAAACAAAAAAATTTACTAAATAGAATGATGGTATAGTTAACCAATCTAAATCAATAATTAAGATATAGGGAGAAAATTGAGCATGATAGCTACTGCTACCACCCTGTTTCAAAGGGGACGCTCTTATATTCCATCTATCCATCCAACAGTTGAGAGAACGGAATCACGCGCGGTGGAGCTGGTTACGAGGGACAACGCCGATGGTGATGGCGACGGCGACGCGAAACGCAGGATCGGGAGCCAAAGAGCTGCGCTCTAAAATGCAAAATACACCACGCACATCCTCTCCGCCCGCTGGAGTCAGACTGTCTAGAGGCATTTGTCATGCGTTCCTTTGGAGCCATCCTTCGGCGGCTTCCCGGCGCAAGAAGAGGCACTGCGGGAGAGGGGTGTCCCGCTTTATTGTTAACCACGGATTACTTCAAGGAGGACTGGTTAGCGCCGACATTCGGTGGAGCAGGCAGTGTGAATGATGCACGTGACCAACACGTTGCGATGAGACTATCGAGACACGACGTGCAAAAGTGCGCATTCGTCCAGTAGTTCATTTTCTTGCATGCTCAGGCTGCTTATATAAACATTTATGCTTTCATAACTCTCCTAACACCTGTTCATAAACGAAATTGATCATGAGACTTAATGTTCGCAATAAAAAGCGAATGTTTATTTCTTCACATGACAGATAACGAAATATGGATATCTATATACTGCTACTTCTGCTTTACAATTGGCACGTTTCTGTTTAGAGCAGCTAAAAGTTGGACTGCTTTTGTGCGGCTGCGGTTCCTCACAAAGTCGGTATCGCTGTACACCGGGAGTTAGGCTGAAGACGGAAAGCACTTCTCTGCACATGGGCTCGAACATTGTACGACAAAGTCGTAAAATTTGCCAACCTTTCTCTATTCATATAATAATTTCTTCATTTTTCATCTCATACCCCATTGATGCCCCGAGGCAATGATATTGTTACAAAAAAAAAAAAAAAAAAAAAAAACGCAAATATGCTAATATCTAGAATTGTGAACACTGATGTCACATAAATTCGGTGCTAACTGTTGCGTAGCCAATCGAGTCCTAACGCATACAAGACGCACCAGGCATTTGATATTTCGACACAATGCTGTGCGTCGCTGATGCCAGAGTACAGACCTGCAGTGGCGGAGGGAGGCAGCATATATTGCCAAACCCTCTAGTGGAGATAAGGGGGCAGCAAGTAACTGCTTCACATGGAGACCTTGTTGCGCAACTTTTGTAGGTGACGTCCAATTCTGGTCGTTAGGCTTCGGGAGACGACGAAGCCCATATCTTGTGCCACCACTATCGCAATCCTTCGGCGCCAACGCCACATGAGCGCGTGTATTTTTCCCTATCGTCTTTGGGGAAATATGTTTTCTGCCTTTCTTATCGTGTGTTTTCCCGTTATGTTCATTCATAAGCCCTTTCGTTTTGCATGCTTCGTACTGTCTCGTTTTATACTTGAGCCAAATTATAATACATTTAGAGATCGAATGATCAGCTTCCTGGGAGTTCAGTGAGCTAAGATGTAAGCAATTATTTATTATTGCAGACAAACAAAAGAGAACTGAAGCCCCGGGTAAGTTAACTGATATATTTTTTTCTAGTATGCTCAATATAATTACCAAGTATTTCTCCTCCGTCTAGAACACATTTATATACCTAAGCGGTTTTGCTTCTGTTTTTTTTTTTCCTCGCCAGAAAATAGGGCACCTAGTGACATGTATACATCTAGCAGTACTGTATCAGTTTTGCAGCGTTACTGATTGGCGGAAAGAAGCAGAAGCCTTTTTAACGTTTAATTTTAGTTGCGTCATTTTACAAACTTGACAGCAATAAGACTGTGGGGTTTACACAGGAAATCACCATATGCTGTTCTTGTTATTCTTGTTAAAGGCACTTCTCTTGTAGCGGCAAGGGACGTTACTAGCATGCTTTTACCCGGGTCTCGCAATGAACGTCATGTTACATCATGTGTTCAGCTGCCACATGAATGGTAATTTAATTTTGCTACAAATTCTATAATAAGATTTTTTTTCGTTCTTTCCTGCATCAGCATCGAAAAGCTTGCCTCTTGGTGAGTGACAATAAATTTCTTTTTGCTCACTAGGTTTAATGCTGAACCGCAAAGCTGTACACGCGTATGCGCTGCAATCTTAAAACTATTCCAGTGGCTAGAGTGGTATTGTCCAGAAGAGTTTGAACTGAAACTCTGCTTGCTTCTATCAAAGGAGCATCTGCAACATAAATTAGATTGATAACTTCTTAAGGCATGTTTATACGCTAAAAGATTTGGAGGGCACTGAACTAACTTAGTGATGTTGCAGTAGCATTTAACCTTATTGTCCACGTGAAGTAAGCGAGAGTTTAAACCTTAGGTCTTAGACCAAGAGGCAGTGAACCCTGGCGGCTCGCCACACCCCCTCCATTAGCATGAGCTACTCTTCAGGGTCTGGGCTGGCTAACCGGGTTGCGCAGAAGGTCTGTGCCGTCTCTCTTCAGTACAATGTGGCCCATGGTGCTGGTTATCTTGATGAATTCGCAGTTGAAATCTGCCATTTTGATTGCATGCTGGTTACTATAATGAAGTTGGTGTTACAATGACGTTAGTCTGTAGTTTTCTGTACATGGTTGCTTCTTCCCTGCTCAGCCGGTGATGCGGGAGTGGTAAAACCTTCCTGTTGAGTCTCGGGCGCTTTAAGATTTCCAAGTACTTATTGAGGTTTTATCCACTTTTTGCGGCACACCTGTTGTGGATGCTGGGAATGCGTCAAGTGTAGCGTCGGGCGTCATTTTTCCCCAGCCAAGAGCTCTTACCCCGACGCCGTAGATGTCCGTGGGCTTGTCGATGGCCTTCAAAACGAAGGTGGAGCTTTCTGTACATTTCTACTGGTCGCCTGTAAGTCTGTATGACTCCACGTACATTGCAAGTGGACGCGTTCAGGGAGATGGCTACGTTTTCCGACAAGTCCGTGTCGTTTGTGGCGAGCTATACCGCCGTCAGCTTGAGTCTTTCGCAGTTCGCAAAGTTGGTTGCGTGTTCCTGACTTCCCGGTTATTGGCCGCATCCTTGAAACTCGTATCCGGGTCCTTGACGTAACGTTCTTTCAAGGTCCTGGAATTTGCCTTAATTTTTGTTCGGTTACGCACTGGTCGCATATTCCTTGAGACCGCCAAGGCAGGCTTCCATCGGGTACAGTGGTATCTCTTTCGTTACTACGTGGTGCTTCAGGCTTTTCTCGTAGCTAAGCCTTCAGGAGAACGGCCCTGCCTACTTTTCTCAGTTTGAGCCTCCCGATCGGTTTCAAGCGGCACTTCGTTTGTGGTGTATATACCGAGTCTACGAAGTCTTTCTGTAGGGAAAAAAGTCCCAGTGCTGTTTTGTACGCCTCGCGTATCAATATGTATAGCTTCCCTTTCTCCGATTTCTTCAGTCCTGTAGAAAAAGGCAGCTTAGGTTACCCGGCTGATCCTTGCCTTCTATTCGCGATTCCTTTCACGAGGTGGGAAACCTGTGTCGCGGGAAAATCGTCGAGCCTTCCAATCCTTGTGAGCGACGTAACCCTGGAGGGAGCCGGTTTTACTTATTTATATTAGTACCCAGAGAGCTATTATCACAGTAAATGGGAGGGGGGAAGAAAATTAAAAAAAATGCCAAGTTGTATCTGCAGGTGGCGAAGATAAAAACATAATAGCGATACAATAATATAACTCATGGAAAAACGTCACAGCGATGAATAAAATATATCATCCGGTAACATGGATATTATATTCCCTGAGGCAGCCTGTTCGCGTCGGGTATAGTTTAGCAGATGCATTGCTTTACCTAGAGGAAATAATCTTTTTGTAATGACATATATGCGGGGACATACAAGTGGGGGGGGGGGGGGGGTGTTAATGTGTACTGAATCAGCACTACTTCTTGAATACAAATTATTCTGAAAAAGTTTTAAACAAATTTTTCTTTCCTTTTCTAGTATCTCAATCCAAGCAAGATTTCTTTCGCATTTGTGACACTTAACGCCTGTAGTAATTACTAAAGCAAAAGAGATGACCCCATTTTAGACTCTTTCTAACATATTTATTTATTTATTCACACCACATCCCGGAAAGATTTTTGCAGGGTGGGCAAGAATTTAGTACAAATATTCAGGGAAATAAATAAATAAATAAATAAATAAATAAATAAATAAATAAATAAATAAATAAATAAATAAATAAATAAATAAATAAATAAATAAATAAATAAATAAATAAATAAATAAATAAATAAATAAATAAATAAATAAATAAATAAATAAATAAATACCTTGTTGGAAGGGTTGGTAGAGCGGGACGTCAGAAATACGAATGATGAAATTTGCTCAGGTTGGGTTAGCTGCATCTGGCATGAGAACTAACTAGAGAAAAATCTCTATAGTGGCCGTCTTACGATGTGGACCCGGCTTCGTTTGAAACGCTGATTCACCCTCACAAAATTACAGTGATATGATAGCCACTGGAAGGATACAATGACGACTTGCAGTTAAGCACAATGTGCTGGCTATAGTCGACAATCGCATTTTCTGCATGCCATTATGTAGTCACGGAAAATGTTTGCGCTCAAAATTTGTATATATATATATATATATATATATATATATATATATATACATATATATATATATATATAAATTTTTATTTCTGTTTTCGACGCAGTTACCAAGGCCGCCGCAAAAAGAGGAGGTAAGCATGACAATCTTCGCGTCGAGAGGAACTCGAGTGTTCTGAAAAAGTTTTTAGTCCCAGGAAATTCTTATTCACATTTCATTCGGCAGAGAAGCTTTCTAAACCCATAGCTGTTCATCATATTTTTTTTTCTTTCGGCAGAGAGCTCAGGAAAAAGGACAAAGTCACCAGGTGAGTCACAAATTTTCCAGGACACCATGCAGACACCATAATAAGGTCACGTGCTCAGCGGTGCTTTCACGGTACAATCGTCTGCGCAAGGGCGAGTAGTTGATGTCAAATTGAAAACAAAAAAAAGTTGTGGCGGAAAGAATATCGTAGCTCTGAAATTAAACTATCAGCAGCCGAATTGACCACGATCGGGATGGAATTTGTCAGGGTTTAAATAGAGGAGGCTATGCAAAGGAAAGGTTACCAGGGACTCTGGGGTAGTGAGACGGAAAACCTGGAAGCCCATTTAGCTGAGCTCTGCTTGGAATATCGTGCAAACGCCCCGCTGGTTTAGCATTGCGTTGGTCTGCTGCCTTATGTTCAGCTGACTCGCACTGTCGCTGTCGTTTTGCCCGCTGATGTTGTCGCAGACGAGCAGGACGGTGCCCTGTGTCATCCGAACGAGCACGGTTAGCGTGCACGTTAAAGCGAGAATGCAGGCTGTTGACAAACATGCAGGATGTGCATTTCCGAGGGGCTTTCCAAAACAGCAATCAGCAAGGCAGGAAAGTCGGGCACTCATATGTGGCGAGGATGATGACGAGATTGTCTAAGGTATAGTGGCACACATCTGTGGTGGGAGGAGGGCCAAATTGTGCGCTGGAGACAAACACATTAAGGAACAATTTATGATGCTTGGAAGTGATTTAGTTCAAAGATGAATACATTATTGAGTGAGCTTGACGAGGCTTATTATCCCTGATGTACTTGGCAAACTGTGATTTAATGAGTGTAAATTTCTGCTTTGTGATTGCATGCGGCGTGCTGAACATAAACTGATTCACTCTGAGCACAGAAATGATTTAGGCGAGCGCTCTGCTCTTTGGCATCAACGGACGTGTATGATGTGGATGAAACTGATCGTATTATTGTGCGCTTTCTCATATCGGACACGTTTATTTGGTTAACTTTGCAGGTTCTAAAGAGTTGCCGGGTAAGTGACCGCTACTAATTCTAAAGGCAAGACTTGCTATCAAGCTACGGCTCGATTATTTCTTTTGCTTGTAAAAATGTATACAGCCAGAATATTTGTCTGGTATTCAAATCTGCGATCAACACTATATCAGGCCTGAATGGCAGAAAAAACACGAGGAAATTAAAAGATTATAAAATAGGCACTTAAAAATTGTGGAACTACGTTTTGCTGGGCAGAGAACTGCAATATCATAAAAGTAAATATAACAAGCACATACACTTGCATTTCAATACCACTACCCTAAAGAACAGTGCATGCCGCTTTACTTAAATCAAGCAGACAGAACGTGCACACCGGTAGGTTCGCTGAAATGGATGACAATATGGCAGGTAGTAAAATATGAAGTTTTCGTGTTTTCTGCGAAAGGAGCCGCATATACTTCAAGAATCGTTTTCAAATCGCTCTAGATTAACGTTGCCAACATCAAATGCGTTATTTCATCGGGCTTCAGGTGACTGACTGATGCAACCGCATTCTCTCGTGAGGTACATGCATTTTGTTGAGAGGCAGATCTTACCCTCGTCTCACGGTGTGTACTTCCTGATGTCTGGCCATGTGCCAGTGCAATAAGCGTGCTGACACGGAGAGCTGCCTTCGCTGGCCGCATTGCGTAAATGCGGTGAAGAGGTTGTACTAAAGGTTCTCAGACGCTCAATTTACTTAAACAAGCTCGAAACGGTGATGAAAAATATTTCTTTTACTTGTACCACAAGCCAGGAAGGTTGTATTGTTTACTTAAGACCGGAATAAATTTAAGAAAATCCCAAAATGCTGCATTTGTGATAAAATATTTGGTGTTCCGGCATGAATAGTCCTTTGTTTTTCCGGCTGCAGTCTGCGCACATCCGAAGGAAGTTTCAAGCGCTAGTGCACTTCCTTCCTCCATCTTGTGGAAAATTGTGCGGTTAGCTTGAAACTAGGAAAAATCTGAAAAGTTTAGAGTGTTGTGCTCATGTAGGCTCCTATGGAATGATGGTATAAGCTCAGAGTCCGAATCATTGCGCGTGCTTCGGACTCAAGCTTCCACCATGAGCATGGAAAGGTCAAACGCCCTGTGCAACGAAACCCATACGTGCACAAATCTGAAATATTTTGTTGAAACCAGGAGTGACCTTGAACAACAAATTCATGCAGTTGCACGTATTTAGGCTCACATGCGTCAAGTTACAGGCCCAAATAATTGCTGTTTTTTTATGCTCCCGCTTCAAGGTAACAACAAAAAATTTCAACGTTAACGCGGAAATTTTATTTGTGTGGACGCGTCTGCGTTGAAAACATTTCTCTCGCGTTTAATTTCCAGATATTGAGTCTGACGACGAAGATCCAGGTGAGTTACAACAAAAACTTCTAAAGGCAAGAATTGTTGTCTGGCCTTTTGGAATTAATACTAATAACGTGGTTTGCCGAAGTCCTTCCATTAAGCTGCACAAATTAAAATATTAGGGTTGCGGCCGGGGTGGATCGTGCTCCGAAGGGCAACGTGAGCACCGTCAAAATAACAGTTCATGGTATTCAGAATTACGTTTGCCTTTTTTTAAATGCGAAGAAAAACAAAGGAAAGTCATTTATGAGATCATTTAGACCGGAACTTCGAGAAAATGGTTAATGGTAAGCAGTAAAACTAACCCATTTTTGTTATTTATTCCTTTCAGCTAGCTTGCATTTTCGGAATGGAAACAAAGGCATTGGAAAGATTGTCCAGCAATATGAACATGTAAATTCTCACCCCGTACATTATAATTGAGACCGCTCATCATCAGCCTATTCTTGCTAGTGAAGCAGTTCTCATGTGTAGCGATCCACCTTAAATGTTAGTGCGACTGATGCAGAGAGCCATAATCGCTCTGCCAGAAAAATGGAAGCACACTTTCTGAAAGATCGATCATGAGGGGAACGCGCACAGCTGGTGACATGTAACTGTTGCCTCGTGCGGAGCTCTTGTAATGCCCTTCTTGCCATTTTTGTGCGTGTATTTTTATTTGAGATTATCTTACTACAGTATATAAGCTATGGTAAATCCTCAGTGAAAATCATTTGCAAGTTCAGTGCCGTGCTTGTGCAACCGTCTCTTCCTCGCCTTTTGCGCTGCACCGATTATTGTTTGTTTGTACACCGTCGGCTGCTTGCAGTTTATTTATTCGTCTTCCCAAACTTCACAGAACTGTTGATATATGATATGGAGCTACGCCAATTATTAAGGTCCCTCCTTCTTGAATGATAGCCGGATTCGCCTTTTTCTAATATTTCTTAGTGTAGTCACCGTGGAGTGAATATACTATGTTTAGCTTGTGCACAAAGCGCAGGAAATGCGGAGTGCGGATCAGCTGTTTTCGGTTATTTCTGAAACCAGTGCCTCATCTGTACACTGATTGATTGATTGAATGTCCCTTATAGAATGGGAAGGCTCATGGCCATGGATGGGGATAAAGGGGAGTAGACAGAATCTTCATTGTTTAGGTCGTCACTCAAATCACATTGCTCTAATCAGGCCACTAAGTGAGCCACACTTGGCAAATATTATCTGTGTGTTAGACTCAGTTTCTAGAAGGGAACAGTAGTTCAGGCGGTAGGGTTTGATCTCGGAGCGTCCAGTAGAAAAAGCAGGGCAATCCCAGAGTAGATGAGATATGCCGCCGCGAGTTAGTCGTACAGTGGGGGCACGTAATCATTTTCTCCGTATACTGACGCCAGCGGGCCATAATACGTGGCGTGTAAGCCGCATGGGCAATGAGCTTATTCAAAAAGACTTCTTGACTTCGGGTGAGGTGGGTTTTTCTCGTAACAGGTGGGTCTGGTGTAGCCACCTGCATGCGATGCTGACTGAGGCTACGAAGGCTGGTCCGAGTATAGTGCATAAGGGCAAGAGAAGGGGTGAGTTGCCCGCCCAAGGTCGAGTAAGGATTAATCAAGGGGGTTGGACATCCCACCTGCCAAGGCAGCCGCGGCGTGTGCCGCCGCATTGCCCCCTGATTCGTCCGAGTGACCTGGGGTCCAGTGAATAGCGACAGTTCTGGTCGCGAGTTGGTGGCGTTTAAGGAGGCGCTGTATAGCCGTAGCTATTGCATCTTGTGAACCCGGAGTAGCGATTTCCTTGTAAGCTTCAAAGGAATCAGTAAGAATACGTAGTGACCCAGTTCCGGTGCAAGGCACTCCTGACAAGGCTCCCCAAATCGCGAGGACACTGAACTCCAGTCGCACCACCCAGTTATCAACAGGACCATGTCAAATATTTCTTTACTTACTTTAAAACATCGCTAGGACAAGGAAAGATAGAAAGAGACAAACACACATTGCGCTGACTGACAAGTTAATTTTTATTCATGAAGCGTTCTTTTTAAACACAGAAGCTGATAAAAAGTCGACAGACAGCCCCATCACCCTCGCCCTTCCAAAAAAGACCTTTCCTTCGCTTGAAGTGACAGGGAAGTGCTGCTTACGCATGTTTCTTCGCAATGTTTACTGCTTCAACAATTAAACCATTCAATGATTCAATGACGCCACTCGTGTCGTCTCCTGTTTCCTCTCCGTGTTTCGCGCTGCTTTACGATGATTGTTTCTGGTGCGTCCAGCGCATGACCCTGTTTGTAACGAACATTGCGTTAAGTTCTTTTCATTTGCAGTGAACAAAACCATGGACGAAAGAGAGAGTAAGTAAACAAGGATATCAGGCTTTAAATCACTGGCGTTCAAACATTTACTGCGCCGATCCAAATGCTCTAATTTAAAATGAGAATTTCTAAAATAATATAAGACGGACTACAAGGGTACTGATGCTAATACATCCCTCAAGAATGGTCTTAAAAGCAAATGAGATTGTCTTAGTGGAAGATATATCGGCCAGGAAACTATCATAGACCAAATATTACGTAGGCGTGCATATAATATTGTTCTATGCGTACTGATATGCATTATCGCAGGGACGTATGAACGTCTTCCGGTGTACGTGAGTTGCAGTTCGTAATCTATAGGCTTTGATGAACTCGTTTGGTGGGGTAAAATCATCTCAACCGAAAGCATCTCCGACCAAAAGGTTGTTCAAATAGACGTCGCAGTTTCCACAAGAAGCTTTGCTCACTCGTTCTTCAGGGCGAAAAAGGCTATTTATAGGAGACGGAAAGTCTAAAAACTTGTTGGTCAGAGCGAACAAGGTTTCCGCAAGGAAGCCAGAGTGTCTATTTAAACAACAAGCTTTTAGTCAGCGATCCTTTCAATAGTGCCGTGAGTTTCAGGATCTCTCGGAAAAGCTTGTAGATGATAATGCGGCTGGCACTGAGCCCTTGCGGCTGTACCAGGCGAGAACACCTAAGAAAACTTCGAGCTCAATATTTGCTTTCAGGATTGGGCGTCTCCGACAGCCGTTCTCATATTTTTTTCAGTTCAGCGATGCAGTGTCCTGTTCACTCGACCTCGCAGGTCCTTTAACGACATTTGCCTTCCTTTATACCTAGGGCTTTATTCTACCACAACACTTGATCGAAACGTTCGAAGAATTACTCCGAGGCCTCTCCGTTGATAATTGCGTTGCCACGATACTCACTGGGGCCTAAATAGTCTGCCACAGTACCTCCATGAACGGCAAGAATATCGACAGTGCTGCTGAATAATCTCCTTCGACTGCGCACTGTGCATTCAAATTATTCGCAATTCACTTGCAGTACTTTCAGTTACCAGATGCTGATAATTGGCTGATAATAGCCTTCAAAAGCTGAAACACCAAAACCGCGTTTTCAATCCTGAAAACCGCCGGTATCTTTTCATTGGTTGAAAGCTGACATGTCTGACTTCACAGAGTCCGCATATACGGCGCGCCTGCACCACCCAGGCTCAGCAAAGGAGTCTCTGTAAACCAAAACACAGGCTCTAATTTATTTGCAGTGTTGACTTTGTAGCAGAATACTACTATTGCTAAGGCGATAAAACTCTCCATGTGCAACCGAGACAGATCAAAATTCACAAATGCGTGATAGAGCCTTTATATTTAACTCTATATAAGCTATTATTGTGCAGCTTGAATTCCTGGTTCCATGGGCATAACGTCTAAACGTCGAATACGCGCTGCAGTGTTGCTTGATGCAGCGTAGCACTGAGAGCCCGTAAGATCGGGCGTTGAGAATCTCTCTTGAGTTTCGTGGAGATACTGGGTTCCCTGCTGCAGAGTGAAGGGCTCTAGCTGTTCACTCAAGCTCGATGGGGCAGACCTCTGTTAGAGATTTGAGGTGGCGAACCCTCTCGGTAACAAGTGGTAGTTACAATCTTAGCGCTGGCGTCGTTTTGGTGTACGATGACATTATATCAATGCTTAAACCGGTGCGTTGGTCTTGCATAGCCTGTAAGTGCCACGATATCTGTCAAGCCCTTCAGTGTTGCAATGGATGGTAGGGTTTTGGACCCGGATTTCGTTCCATGATGCTCCGAGGTGGTGCAAAACAGGCATGCTTACTCGGCTGTTCGGCCACAATTTAAACCCAGAAAAATGATATGTTATGAAAACATTATATGACTTTTCGTCCAAATCACACGCCTTTCTATCTGCTTTCTGCTGGAGGGACGCAAGCTTACGAGGCAATCATTCGTCAGACATTCGTTCTCCAGTTTGTATGTGGTGTGTGCCCTCCTCGGGCGCAGTAGTGTTACGTTATATGTTTATGCATCACAGTTGTGTTAGCCTTTTTCTATCATTGCAGAGTCAAAGGGCCTTCAAACACCCTCGGATGGTGAGTTAAGCAAAGCTTTTTTTCCGTTGCTGTAGTACTATAATGCCGTAGTGCGGAAGTTGTAGTTGCGTAAAGACCCGATGTGCGGGCTAATGATGAATTGTTGCCCTCCATTGTGGAGGCGAAGCGGATAGGCATCCGTGTACTGTGCGATGTCAGTGCACGTCGTCGTTGCGACTGTAGGAAGAAGGAAAAGAAAATGCGCGGGACTGGTACTGGCTCTGTAGCTGAGCCACCTACGTTGCCTCGCGCGAACAGAGGAGAAAATAGAGAACTACGGCACTTTTTTCTCTCTCTCTGCTTTTACTCCTACTTTCCACCGTTCCCTTACGGTGCTTTCAGGTGTCCACGCAACAAGTGTGACAGATACTGTGCCTTTTCTTTCCCGAGAACCAATTATTATTACCCTCCATTCTCTTTTCGCACAACGCAGTGATCTATATAGTAGCATAATGTGTGTGCGTAACATACCAGAATGTGACCTGAAGCTAGAAAAAACCCAGGGGTGCTTATTTTTTGCCTATGTAGCACCAGCCGTTTGACGTCATGACGTTAGAGCTTATAGGTGTGTTGCTACGTCATCATTTGTGGAAATTCAAATATTTACAAGGACGGGAGAGGCGAGATAGCTGTCACCATTTTGATGAACGCTTGTTCTGCCACTTGAGGTAAATGATGAAGGCGGGGGTTAAAAGAGCATACAGAAAAACTTGTTGTATGAGTGTGATCCGAATAAATTTCTATGATAGTATGCACTGACATTTTGCAGACATTGTGCAGCACAGAGCCTTATGCCTTATCCGGTATGCATCGACGGTCATAACATTTCTTACTACAAAACACATCGTTTCTTGGAGATTCTGACAGACCGCAATTTATCATGGAGCCCGCATTGCACCCTACTACAAAAAAAAAAATCTAACATCTATCTCTCCTTTACTGCGCTTTCTTGGCAGAAAATCATGGGGCTCTTCTGTACAATCAGTGCTGGAGTTGTACAGAGCCCTGCGGTACAGTACCCTGTACTTTCAAACACGTGCAAGACTGATTTGCTTGCCCTCCAGGCAGTCCAAGGTCAAGCCCATCGCACGTGCCTTGGCCTCCCTTGGGGTGCATCAACACTGGAAAGTATACATATTGCACTCGCCAAGGAACACTAGCTTTCGGCGTATATTGACCTAGACTCCTCGCGAATGCACATACGACACATTTCAAGGGTTTACAGCAGCACCTTGCGCAGAGGAGGAGGAGGAAAAACTTTATTATGCGAAGCATTCGAGACACGCAGGCCTCCCGGGTCTCCGCACGATCCCACTCGCGATCTAAACGTTCATGTGATGTTGATTCATGACGTATGCGGCCCGGCTGACGACGATCCTGACCGGGTCCGCTGACAGCAGTGAGGTCTCCCAGTCCTCCCAGGTTTGGGGAGGCACCGGTCCGGCGGGGGGAGGAGCCGCCGGGCAGGATAAAAGAATGTGAGTAAGGGTGGCCTTGGGGTGGGAGCACAAAGTGCATATGGGGGATACCGGCTTAAATTTGGAAAGTAGAGCTGGTGTCGGCAGCGTTCGTGTCTGCAGGCGACGCCGATTGACTGTTCTCTGGTATTGAGGGATGGGTGGGGTAATGGACAGATAAGCCGCTCAGCGCGAGAGTTTGCAGTGAACTCAGCAAACGAGTGCATACGCTCCTTCGAGAAATCCCCCACGAGGTCCGCCTGTGCCCGGTTTCCAGACCCTCGGGCTAAGGAGTCGGCGGTCTCGTTGCCGGGATTTCCCGAGTGCGCAGGAACCCAGATGAGCTCAACACGTCGGGTGCCTCTGCAGAGACCACATTCTGCATTAGCGAAGATTATAGCAACGCTCCAGTCAAAACAGTTCACTCCGGCAGCACGACCTCCGTCGCCGCTGTGGTGTCTGGAGCTGCGATGTGTGCGCCTTGCTATTCCGGGCATATCGAATAAATCGAATTTATCAACGCCAGCCTTTCACCAACTGACACTGTTCATGCTACAAAATGACTATTGGGACCGCATTTACGTCTATACAGACATCAGAGAAGCAGACATTTACCATCTAATTTCGGTTAAGACTACCTCTACTGGAGCAGAACTGGCAGCAATTAGTGCTGCTCTAAAGTATATCTCTGAACAAATTCCTGAGAAATGGGGTGTGTTCTCTGATTCCAAACCTGCTCTAAAATGTCTTCAATCGGTTTTGAGCCATGGCGACCGTGAGCAACTTGTATAGCGGAGGTTCGAAATCTGCACCACCAGGCATTACAAGAGGGTCACGAAATCATCCACCAGTGGATACCAGGCCATAGTAGATTAGTTGGCAAAAACTTAGCTGACGATACTGCTCGATCGGCTCACCAACATTGTCGAGATACCATTGACAAGAACCGACGCAGCAAGGCAACTTCGACTTATCACCCGAAACGGAACTAGACTATCATGGTCTACGCCTGGAGGCTGGACAACTTTCCCCAGTTCAACTGCAGGTACCATTCGGCTTCTCCCACTGTGATGCTACAATGTTGTTTCGCATGTGGCTAGGTGTGGCGTTTACAAACTCCGTTTCCCATCTCTTCGGAATGGCAGACTCTCCAACGTGTGAGCAGTGCGGGTGGGTTGAAATGGTTGATTCTGGTCCCCTGGGTGACACATTCATTAGAAAGAAAAGCACTGAAGGCGCTCCTTAAGTTTTTAAAGGACTCTCCCCTAGTTAGCCTCCCAGCCTTTGTATTCTCTTTCTCTCTCTCTCTCTCTCCCTCTCTAAATATGGGTGCGCGGAAGGGATTTGACTCCACGACCTCGCGCTTTGCAGCCGAAACACGTTTCATTTTTTTTTTGCAGTGCCGCTCTTTGGGGCCCGTTTGGCGTTGCGAGGCGTCGATGTCGGCGTCACCGTTGCCCCTCGTAACCAGCTAAATAAATAAATAAATAAATAAATAAATAAATAAATAAATAAATAAATAAATAAATAAATAAATAAATAAATCTCCTTCCCGCAATCTTCTCGGCAGCCCGCCGCTGTTCCGCAATGCGCGCCTGTTGGTGATGACTAAGGTTAGAGTTCACCTTCCTCGGCTCCACTTTGCCTTTTTTTTTACTAATGTACCACTGGCCGGGCACATTTACTTCGCTCAGATGAGTGTCGGTCCCTTCGACGGTTTCCATCCTCAAGCTTCAGCCGGTAGGCGGGCCTGGACCGCCGTCGGTGGATGCAGCTCGCTAAGCCAATTAAGCGTTAGGCCTAGCAGAAAACGTGGTCGCTCGCCGCAAACAGTCCAAGAAATCACAAAAAATGGCTCCCACCTCGGAAATTTTTGGTATCCGCAGTGTTCGCTCATCGTCTTCTGTTGATTCGGAAGGTATCCGTGTTCTGCTCCGCAATATTGGCTGTAGTCGACGGAGCCCATCGATATACACGTCTGCTTCCTAACGCTGCCTGCTTTATGCGTGAACCGCCTGGTGACGTCATGACTAGGTACTGGCGTCATAGTCATCGCTGTCGTTATCATCGTCACTGCCACTATCACTAACTACCGCTGACTATCATAATCGATCACTATCTACCACTAACTAGTGGTGGCGGTCTCCATGGCAACCGCGCTGGCATGATGATAGACAAGGTTAACTATACGTTTCTCACGTGCCCGGCGTGGCTAAGTCAGGATTAATGACAGCTTAGTGGGACAGGACGCTGGACAGACACCGCCGGAGGCATTAAAAGCTTTCGCCTTAATAAATACATAAATAAATAAATAAACCTTGTCTCCACCGGGAATCGAACCTCCATTCCTTGGATCCCCAGCCTGACGCTTGAACTAACTGCGCCACACCCGGGATTGTGAATCGCACATCATAATTCTCCTTGTCTACCTTGAGGATGATGGTATCAATGACAATGTCGCTGCAATTAGTGATAATGACAATTATGACACTGGCAGTGATAATGAAGTTGCATTTAGTCGATAATGATAATGAGAGCAAACTTGATGCACCGTGGGCGTCAGCAAAACTTATAATTTCGCATTTCTGCAGTATGCAGTTTGGTAAGCGTTGCCGGCATCGCATGCTCCCGGCATAAAAGTGTGCTCTGCCTAGAACACCGATACAATTTGATGCGCTGGTTCAATGCAAAGCCCCGGCCGAAACGCATAGCAGCCGCCGTTCGCGAACCGCCTGTCTACATAAATAGTTTATTTTCTTTCTGAGCGATGAGTGAGGCAACCGGTGGAAGGCCTTCGTCTGCCGCTGCATGTACAGTTATTCCGCCACCGCCGCCTTTCCTGTCGTAGTGCAGGCCACAAATTCTTTTAGATCAAGGACTGTTAGTTTCTCGAATAAAGAATATGCGTGAAAAAACGTTGCCTATATATGTACATACATGTCTTGCTCGAATTGTTTCCTCCGTCTATCGACAAACTGAAACAGCTCATAAGCTGCGCTGAAATTTCACATTAAGAAGTAACGTAATCGTCGGTAATTCTTTTCTGGCGTGGTTTGCGCGCGTGACGCCAACCTTTATATCTGTAGTTATTCTGTTACCCTCTCCCTGTCGCAGACATCATTCTATGTTTTTCTGAAATCACATGTTTTACACTGAAAAATTGTTCCTACTGCTAGCGGCTACGAGAAATAAAGTGGATTGCCACTGGTGTCCTCACAACCTATCAGAATTACTAGTGTCGTGAATGCGATGCCAGGCACTTAACACCGCACATTTTTCTATACTGTAAGAATAACATGTTCCCAAACGACAGGTGCCGACCTTCTTATGTCTGCTTATACTTATATATATATATATATATTATAAAGTTCTGAAAGAGTAAACGGAGTAAACGAAGAGTGGAAGATTGCGTTTTGTCGGCAGCAAACAGCTATGTTCGAAGTCTATTATCTTGTAGTTGTGATTCCTGCGTTGCCTACCTCGTTCACAGTTTCACTATACTAGACCTTGCGTTCATTTACTCTCTTTTCCTTGCTGCAGAGTCGGGAGAAGAACCAAGTACTGAAGAAAATGAGGACAGTAAGTCGCTTAATATTTTGTTGCTCAATTGCGGTGATTAGCTTCTGGCAGTGGTTTGTATAGCACCTCGGCATTTTGTCATTTATTCTGCTCAGAACAGGGATTTCACATGTTCGTAAAGCGAGTATTTCATACATTGCGCAGCTTTAACCGCGAGAGTGTTTTTCTAGCGCAGGAAACGAGGTACAATTACGAGTTTGAGAAAGCTTGATTCGTGATCTTCGCCTGGCACTAAAGTAGTCGATAGCCGTGTTGTGAGGCAAGGACTATTTGCAACAAGAAATTGTTATAGTATCAGCAACAGTATAGGAAGGCTTCCTAGAGCTTCCTGGAGAACGTGTTGAAGGTGCACAGTCAACAATTCTTCAAAGCTTTTCACCAATACACTCCGTTTAGTTGTGCGAGATGCAGTTAGGGCAAAAAACTGAAGCCCAATTTTCACATGGGACATGAATATGTTCTATAGCCGAAACTTTTGCACGCATGAGTATCGAAACTTGCGCAGCACAACGCCAGGGTACGGCCCAACGGCCTGTGCAAGGCGAGAGGAATTGGCTACGGGAGATGCAAAACTGCGCATTATGTATGATCAAACCTAGCAGCATCCTCATAGTACGGTGTTTAAATACGATCTCACGGTCGCTAACTGTTTGATCGCCCTGCGTATGTGCGTTGAAAATAGAGTAGCCATGTGAAAGGCGGAATGGGCAACTTCGTTAAAAATTCTGGAAAATGCCACATGAAACATAAAATTAAGGCGAAAACCTTGTGTCCCCACTCACGCCAAATCCGGCGTACGGTGCCCATGGCACAAGTACCGCATGCCTCTGGCAGATGATAGTTGGTAGGTGACATGACTCGGGAAGGAACAGCAGTTTACGTTAGGTAGCGAAGCACTGGAAGCAGTAGGTGAATATGTCTACCTAGTAACCGACAGCTAGTAACCGCAGGTCCGGGCCATGAAAGGGAAATAGCAAGGAGAATAAGACTGGGATGGAGCGCATTTGGCAAGCACTCGCAGATTATGAATAGCAGCTTACCGGTATCGCTCAAGAGGAAAGTATACAACAGTCGCATCTTACCTGTACTCACCTATGGGGCTGAAACGTGGAGGCCAACAAAGAGGCTTTTACTTGGACAACGCAAAGGGCTATGCAACGAAAAGTGGTAAGGGTAACGTTAAGGGATAGGAAACCAGCAGAGTGGGTCAGAGAAATAACACAAGTTACCGACATTTTAGTGGAAATCAAGAAGAAATGGGCATGGGCAAGATATCTAGTGCGATGAGAGGATAACCGATGGTAGCGTTACAAACTGGATTCCAAGGGAAGGGAAGCGCAGGGGCAAGTGGATGCAGCTAGCTCAGGACCGGGTTATTTGGTGGAATATGGGAGAGGCCTTCGCCCTGCAATGGGCTGATGATGATGCTGACCGGGCACTGCTTGGTCAATGGTTTGTGCGACATCACGAGATCAGGTGACATGGTCGAGTTGGAATGAGCTCCTTTAATATGGGCATCGAACATATGACCGCCCTTGTAAAAACACGAGAGTGTCCTTCCCGGGAAGGAGCAATTGGTAGGTTTTTAGCAGGCACCGATTGGTCAATGGTTTGTGCGACATCACGAGCTCAGGTGACATGGTCGAGTTGGAATGAGCTCCTTTAATATGGAGGAGTGGCATCGAACATATGACCGCTTGAAGCCCTTGTACAAACACGAGAGTGTCCTTCCCGGGAAGGAGCAATTGGTAGGTTTTTAGCAGGCACCGGTTGGTCGGCCGTTAGTGTGTGACCTCACGAGACCATATATCATGGCGGAATTTGCAGGAGCTGTTGACTTGGGCAGCATGTTCATCTGGTTGCCTCCAGTCAGCAAGCTACTGCTAGGCCATGCAGGCGCATGCGATCGTATGGCCTTTATTAAGCGATGCTTTAATTTGCGTCGGTCCTGTAAGCTTAGGCGTCATATATCACGGCCTTCCTCGCAAGTATGCAGGTAATAGTTTGCAGGTGTTATGTTTCGGCACCATAGAAAGTAATGTGATGTAAGGTATATAGGTTGTATAACACATTTCGCGTTATACCAACTCGCAGACATACTGATACCTCATGACCAATGTTTTATGACACGTAGGATAACGGAACACTCTACACAAGTACCACAATGCTTTCGCTTTCTCACATGTAAGCAGTCTTAAGTCTCTATGCCGAATTTTATTGAAAAAATTTCAGCTTCACTTTTTAAGTGAGGATAGATGGAAGCTGAACCTGA
Source organism: Amblyomma maculatum (assembly GCF_055883805.1). Classification (NCBI taxonomy): domain Eukaryota; kingdom Metazoa; phylum Arthropoda; class Arachnida; order Ixodida; family Ixodidae; genus Amblyomma; species Amblyomma maculatum. The sequence continues at coordinate 161,733,192 of NC_139348.1, forward strand.
ATTGCTCAAGTGAAAGGATTGAAGACAACGCACGTGTGCATTATAGGATTTGAGACACACATTAGCTGATGAAAGCATGAACCTGATATTAAAGCCGTAACTAGATAGAGGGAGAGGAGAATAAATTGGTTGTTTAGAAGTATCACTAACTTCATCTCTCTCTAACGAAATGCAGCAAACGTGTACTAGGTCAGTGATTATTTAGAGGTTTCATAAAAAAATGCGCATTTAGCGCCTTATTGGCATGCATCATTGTTCTATGCTGTTAGCCCGTTTTTCCTTGCCTCTACCGTTAAATATCAGGGTCTGGAATGTCACAATCTTTTTCTCCAAGAAAGCTTTGCCCTCAGCCGTTGCTCACATACCGTGCGAAAACCGTTAATCAACTACAGATGAACACCGTTTCTACAAAGGGGGCAGCTCGCTGGTGCCGCAGCAGAACAGGGGTATTGCGCTTAAGCAATACCCTCTGCCAAGAACTGCTACCAACATAACGCTTGAGCATTGTGCAATGTCATTTTTCACAACACATCTGGAATAAAAGGCTGCTAACATCTTCACATCGATGCCATTTTTAGGTTTTTGTTTGTTTCACGTTTCAGGTGCTAAAGGTTTTGAAGGGACAATACACTTTTGTTCGCTGGCAATGTACGAAGCAATTTCGAGGTGAAATACTCTCTGCAGGGCATTGGAGTGTTTACAGAGCACTTATCATTGCAGTAGTTAAAAAGTATGCACCGTGTCGTTTCTTTCCATTGTTCTCCGGAAGACTGTATGGAACAATTTTGCAACAATGTTCTTTTAATAGGCGGAGTGCATATATGCCGTATGAGCCCAAAGAGCTACATTTTAACCACTTTTCTTCCCTGTCACAATGCACTTTTTATCCACGTGAATGAGCTACTTATCAAAAAGTTATATCGGCTTTTATGACAACCCAGATACTTAGGCCGTTTTAAGAACAATGAAGTAAAATTTGTGTACGTTTTGCTATATATGGACTTATTTAAGCGCTATTTTCGCGACCATGAAACCCAGGTTAACTCGATGTGCTAACTTCTTGACTTTTCGTACAGTTTTGCCGGCAACGAAGCCACAACATGGTAAGATCGTTTAATTGCTTTCACTTTTCACCAATCAGGGGCAAACCAAACAGTTTTCATGTGTTGTGTAATTTAGTGCGCCTCTGAAAAATTACTTGGTGCAGGGCTCGTTGGTTCATCCTACAAAATTTTAACGGCGCAAAAGGCACACACACAGAAAACGACCGAAAGAAACGGTCCCTGCGTTTCGCGTCGTCGTCGGCGTTGTGCTCCGTAACCAGTCCGCCCCCCTTTCAGACCCCAGCTCAGCCCCCCTCTTCGTCCGTAGCGGCGACCGCGCGTGTTCAACGATTGCTGTGGGCGCTCTTGCCACCGCTCACCGCTGCGTGTAGACCCCCCCCCCCCCCCCCTGCTCCTTTTAGTCGTGTTCGCCGGTTGCTGCGCGCTCTCCTAACTGGTGTTTCTGTTTATTGTGCGCATGAAGAGGGAGTGGAAGGAAGATAGCGGGCTCAATCGGGAACTATACCAAACGTGCCCTCGATTGGCAATGACCGCACAGAGACAACTACAGACTAACTATTGCTCTGAAAAGAACGATAAGCAAGGTGAGCTTTAATCCGCACTGCCACTTTAGTGACTCAGGACAAATGGAAGAGTGAGAAACGGCGAAGAAAGTATGCGACAAGTACACGCTCCGAGTTTAAACAGTTAAAGCCGACGAATGTGCTCGCTGGGCGCACTGAATCAACATTTTAGAGTGGTATCTTTTCCTGACCATTTTGTATGGCGCCATGCGAGTTGTGACCGGTGGCATCAGTTTTCCCACTTATAACTGCCATTACGGAAAGGTATTGCGTCCTAAGAGCTCTCTGTTCGAAGGCGTGTGTTCATGCAAGGCATTCAAACTAAAACGGTAACCGCAGTACAGGAGTGTTTCTTGGCAAGCAACAGTGCCCAAACATTGCCACTCTCCATAGGACTTTACTCAGCGAAATGTAGTAGCCAGCTGGGATTACTTTTCTCTTAAAGTAATAAAAACGTGTTCTTAAGTAGGCTCCTTACATAACTGCCACCTTTCCAATTTTGCAGCCTCCCTGAAGAACTTCTTAATTGAATGAAACGAATGATCTTAGAACATTTTTTCAAGAAGCTTCCACAGATGGCATCCACAGCATCAGCGGCAGAGGGACGAAACAAGGCTCAAGCGACCCCTTCTGCTGTCCAGCTTATTTGGCGGAGTGGGAAAGTTATGGACGCCCTACATTTAGCCTTTCCACCACTTTTAACACGAATATGTTGTACTAGAGCCTACCTCGGCATGTGCCAGAAGCTAAATTGAGTGGAGAAATAAACTTCAATAAAAGCATAAAGAAAATTGTAATTAGAAATTCAGAACTGCTCCAAAATAAAACAAAAGAAAAACGAAATAACGAAATTGTTGCTCTAAAAATCAATGATTTAATGTAATCAATAAGATGCAATCACAAGGTGGGGAGGGCATTAATGCGGGGTTTTAGAGCGCTAAGTCTAAGATCGTACTGTAGCTTCTCAACGATGTTTGCTCGTCCCTGTCCGGTTTTCTCCCGGGGACCTTGAAGACCGGTAAGGAAACAGATGTGTCGCGCGATGTGGACACGTGCGCTTCAGGCATGTTATAAAGGGACAGCCAAAGCTCATGAGCTCCGTTATTACCTTCTAGAGTGCTATAGCCGCGTTCCTCGTCAGTCTCGCCGTGGATGAAGTGGTTGCGAGAGTACGTACTTCGTATTTGCTTAACTGCGCAAATGATTAGACATCCATATAGAGGAGTCAAAAACAACTGGAAAATTAAGAATTCGATCCAGTAGTAGACATTGTCGCGCTATGTAATTTTCCAGAAGTGGCAAGGACATGTATTCCTAAATAACGAATTATATTGACATTTTACTGATTGGCAACCAGTGCTGTAGCGCACTTTGCCAACTACTGAAAGACATGGAGCGCACTCTTTGAGTGTAAAAATAGAACTTTAAAAATAAGAGCGCTTTGCAAAGTGAGAATTAAAAATCGTTTGATGGTTTTCGTCTTTTCTTTTGGAAATAGCGTTTTTTTTTTAAATTTCGGTTTCTTCCCAATTAGCTGCGTAATATGAAGGTTACGAGGTCGTGGTAAGGCGGTAGTGCCCGATGTTGGTTTCCCGCGTATTACAGCTGAAAGTCCTGAGTATCGTGGGCTACCTTCGCTTCCAAGGAACAGACGGTCAGCCTATTTAATCGTCTTTTTCTTGCAGGACGACCAGTGACAGAAGAGGAGGACGATGAAACACGTGCGTAACATCATTACTGGTTACCGATTACCTTGGTTGGGAAAAGTTACCGGGCTCTTTGCATCGAGTTTTCAGTGGCACGAAATGCAACGTTTACCGTACACCGCGTATTGAGCATTGTACGAACGATGCGTACATTCTCGACGTGCTGCTTCGCGCTGCTGAATGCCGAAGTGGTTGTTCGCTGAGCGCTGTTCTCATGCCTCAACTTTCACGGGACCCCGCCGGGGTGGCGCAGTGGTTACGGCGCTCGACTCTGTTCCCATGGATGCGGGATCGAATCCCGGCCTCGGCGGCCGCTTTTCGATGGAGGCGAAAAGCAAGGCGCCCGTGTGCTGTGCGGTGTCAGTGCACGTTAAAGAATCCCAGGTGGTCGAAATTTCCGGAGTCCTCCACTACGGCGTCTCTCATAGCGAGTCGCTTTGAAACGTTAAACCCCACAAACCAAACCAAACCAAACCAACTTTGACGGGCTATCGAGGGCGCCACTGGAAATCCAATACGGTTGCACTTGATCCGTCAGTCATATGGGTTGTGCTGGGCTACGCTTCCTGAAGCTGCATTCAAATATTCGTGGCTCCAAGGTTTCAGACAAGACTCACTGTGAGCAGGTGTTGTAGGGGCGCGTTAACAACCCATCGGGTGCGGCTGTTTGGGAGACATCCTGCCGCTAGCGGGAAATAAGTTACGATGGGTTCCAAGACGGCTCTAATCGCGCCACTAAGGGCTAAGGAGAAACGCTCGACACAAACTCGGAGAATAAACATGAAACATGATATGTTTCTACTCTTACATGAGGATTACAGGCACTCGAGGATTTCATCCTTTTAAAATTTCCCACTGTGCATTCACGCACACGCATAGTACTAGCATGCCGTGCCTGCGTTCCTTGTGGCCCCGTTTTCCACTTCCAGTACCTAGAACACCACAGAAAATCTCTACAAGGTGCATTGACGGTCTGCTGTGATCATTTTAACCCACCTGAATTTTCTTTGCACCACCTCCAATATGAAATGATTTTGACTTTCGCAAACCATGACGCAGCCCTGACAAAATATTTCTTTTTCAGCAACGACTGTTTGACAAGTGATGTAGGTCCGGCTTTTAGAAAAAGCCGTAGCTATTATTTTTCGGCGACGAAAATGGGTTGTGGTCGCAGTTCCGTACAAGCTCGAATATTGCACACGTCTGGTAGTTGCTGGCTGCAAGCACTGCATACATTCAATTGGGAAGGAAACAAACATCCTTAATTTCTCAAAACGGGAAGTGATTGGCAAACAAAATTGTTACCCTTACAGATGGTTTGCAAATTGTTTGGTTTGGTTGGTTTGTGGGGCTTAACGTCCCAAAATCACTCAGGCTGTGGAGACGCTGTAGTGGAGGACTCCGGAAATTTCGATCACTTGGGTTTTTTTTGACGTGCACTGACATCGTAAAGCACGTGGTCGCCTTGCTTTTCGTCTGCATCGAAAAGCGGGCGCCGGGGCCGGGATTCGATCCCGCATCCTTGGGCACAGTAGTCGAGCGCCGTAAACACCGCGCCACCTCGGCAGGTCCAGGTTCGCAACTTGTGTCAATCAGTATAACTTCTCCAAGCAGAACAGTGATAGCCTTGATCACAGGGTTTCCAATATGAGCCTTAATTATGCTCAGTGTTTAATCCAGTGCAGAAAAACGAGATCCATGAATAAGCTGAGAAAAAAAAAACCAAGAAAACTACACCACTTGTACTGTCATTAAGGGGATGTTTCTTCCCTGACCAAGTTTATCCCTAAGTTTTTCAAAAATGATGGGTAATCTACTTGCTCTTACCGAGGTATTAACTGACTTGATTACCGTCTTCTTCCTTGCATGTAATGTTGAGGTAACGTGTGCAAGTTTATCCCGCCTTTGACCACACATTTCAAACACAACGCTGTATAGAAGATTCGGCGGCTTTTGTTTTCCGCTCTCACTGTGTGCTCCACAAGCCCGTATTTAAAAGCGCTGCTCGACCAATTGATTGATTTATTGATTGGCAGCATTCTTGTCCCCAATATAGGACGCTACCCTGCATCCCCACTAAGGCACGCAGACCTGACTGTGACTCCGCATGCAACTAGAAGCGCGCAAGAATACACCGATTCCTCGCGCCGCCAGGCGGATGACTTCTTTTTTGGGTCCTAAGGCTTTCGCTTTGTAGAAGGAACTCCCAAGTTTCCGTGTCTTGAAAGTTGGCCGTTGCTCCAGGCGAAAAGGAGCACTGCTAGATTATGTGGTCTAGTGTACCGCTCTGTCCGCAGAGTTTACAGTTTTCGTGTTGTCGGTTCTCTAGATTTAAATAGTGCAGCCATACTTGGTTGGGGCTGCGAAGATTTTGTTCTCTTCTTTGTTTAGCTGTTTATGCGGAGTGGAGAATGTTTTTCTGTAGAGTTTGTTGCATTCCCAGATCTCGTGGTAGGTGTTTAGCATTTCCTAGGGTTCTGGTTTTTTAACCTGCTTGACGTTCTTCCGGTGGTAGATATCTCAGGCGAGTGCGTGAACGGCTGCGTTTCCAGACAGCGATTCGTCGCCTGGGTCTATTTTATTGTTATTTCGCTGGATTCGAAAATTTTCTTAGCCACGGCTGATACTCTTAATTTTGTTAAGTTCCAAATGGCTGTTTTGCTGTCTTTTTTATCACTTCAGATTTTGTGCCGGCGCAGGCTACAACAATTTCTATCTCTTCGACGATGACCGCATTTCTTGTTTTGAAGCGAAAGCTTCACTACGGCAGGTAGATCAAGCCGGGTATGCACGCTTTTCACCTTGAGGAAGATTTAGAGGTAAGGAGGAGGAGGAAGATGAGGAGGAAAGGCAGGGAGGTTAACCAGTAAAAGCAACCGGTTTGCTACCCTGCACTGGGGGAAGGGGATGAGTAGATATAAAAGTTGTGAGAGAGGGATAGTTGAAGTTAGTACAGTCACATAACAGACACGCCACATCACATCCCGTCCCAGTCATGTCATAGCAAACTCACTCTTTCGATTAGGCCTGTGCTTCTCATAAAGCGGAGCAGTGCCTGGGAGGCCTTCACCGCAGACGATCGCCGTGGCCAGGGACCTAAAATTTCAATTTCACTAAATGGGCGTTCGTCTAGTTGCTCCAGCGTACGGCACAGACACTGCCTTTCCTCACTGTATATCGGGCACTCACAAAGAATGTGGCCTATAGACTCGTCGCATCCACAGTTTGTACATGCAGGGTCGTTTGCCATGCCTATCAAAAGAATACGAGTTTGCGAATGCTACACCAACCCACAGGCGGCATAGCAAAGTTTCTTCGCGTCAGGGTAGGCCAGGTGGAACGCGGAGCTTCAGGTCAGGGTCCAGGAATTTTAAGCGGCAGTTCGCAAACTGGCCAGAATTTCACAAGGAGAGTGTGTGTTCCCGCGCAAGTGCGCGAAGCCTGCCCGCTACGTCGGCCCTGGAAAAGGGAATCAACGCACAATCGCCGTCTTGGTGGGCTGTTCGTGCGACTTCGTCCGCCCGAAGATTGCCCGCTATGCCGCTGTGTCCTGGAAGCCACTGGAAGATGAAGTCATGTCCTCAATTAATTGCACAGTGATAAATTTGTCGTATTTCCGCAACGAGTTGTTCATGAGCTCCACGGCGAAGAGCCGTTTTTAAGGCTTGCAGGACTGCTTTTGAATCTGTGAAAATAGACCACCGCTGGGGGCTCTGCTGACTGATATGGTCTAGTTCAGGCTGTATAGTCCCTGATATGTCGGGAGCTTTTGGTTGATGCCATTTCCAACGTAGATGTATTTGAGTTGATTGGAGAAGTCCTAATCCATGTCCTTAAAGGCGTGTCTTATCTTCTGCTGGTTTATGCTCGAGTTGGTTTTGGACTGCTCGGGGCATAACAGGTAGCGGAATATGTTCCACGTTTGGGAAGACTCGTTTGTTTCTCCGTGTCTTTGCAATTGTTAAGCTAATTTTGCTCGCATAATTTTAGGGGCTATTTTCCAATCTCTTTGCTCAGTTTGGGGAGTATTATTTTTAGGCTTCTACTCCACTTCTGCCCCTTTAGTCTCTATGCAAAGAAGTTGGGCGCGAGACACTGCACCAAGCTGGGGAAGCACGCGCCGTTCGCCCCGCGGTATCATCTTAAGGGCAGTACCGGAAGCGACCGCGTGGCGGCGCTGTACCTGAAAGTTGCGAATAATTAGTTCTGAGTTGAAGATTTAATGGCTTCCTGAAGGAGCCATTGTACTTTGTCGGCAGCAGAAATCAGTATATAGTGCCATTTGTTTGTTGAGACATAAAAAAGCCTTTTTGTTAACATGGATTCCCTGTTAATTGCGATCACTGGTAGTGCGACGAGAGGGGTTGCCACCAGAAGAATATGTACAGCCGGTCAACATTTGAGGGTGGATCGACGTCGTGCTAATGTCAATGAATGGCACCCGCTCCAGGCATGCCGTGCACCATGACCTCAGACAGTGCAGCTGATTCTGAACGATGCTAATCCAGGCCACGCGCTCCAGAGTTCTAAGTGCACTTGCGGTGGTGGTACATGGAGTTAGGCAAGGAACAGTTTAGAAAACCTTTAGAGTTGCTCATTCATTGAGTGGCCTACACATGCATAGCAGGTTGATTTCGAGGGTAGTGCCAGAGTCCTTCAAATTGAAGGACTCTGGTAGAGCTGACCGCATATGTGGTGTAAACTGAGGTATTGCTGCTTGTTTTTCTTATCGCATAATGTCAGCTGGTAGCGAAACTTCCCTAAAAAGCATACTCTCTTGGCAATGAAATGAATTCATTATTGGGTAGACCTGTACACACAAAGAATTGGGCTATGCGGCGGCGAGAGCAGAAAACCTATTCGGCGGTCGTCAAAGTACTGAATGCCTGCCACTCCTGGTCCCGCTCAATTTGAATTGCTATCACTGAAACTTTGAGATAAGGCGCTGAAAGCAACTACCTCATTCTCGAACAGTGTACAAGCAAATGCATGGGGCTGCGATCCTTTCAGATAATTCTGGGTGCATCTCGCTTAATGGGGGGACAAAGGCCTACTCAAGCGGCTTTGAGTGTTAAGAAACTGAAAAGTACCTCGCAGCAGTATATACATATATGTTGAAGAACATAAATAGCGGCTGCTCTCTGGCCCCTGGCAAGAATCAGCAACCAATATAATGCAGTCAGGTATGATTGTGCATTATAAGAAATTTGGAATGCAATTCTGCAGAAAACAGTCAGACTGGTCATACCACAATCTGAAGAAGCCAAACTGCCATTGAATGGTGGTTGCCTCATAGTGGCGTGCCGTTTTGTACAAATGCGACTGTAGGCCGTAGAAGTGAATGAAAGCTACTGTTAATAAGCGTGATAGCCTCATCAGTACTTATTTAGGTACTCTCGTGGACAAAAGGCTCTGGACCGCATACCTAGTAATTTTGGTTAAGAAGCACGATGTAAACGAGTTATCACCTTATTTATCTATCCCGCATCAAAGAGCGGAAGTCAAATTTTCACATCGACAAGTATGGTCCCAGGCTATTTTTCGATACGAAAGCTCTGCGCTTTGGTTGCAGTTTGCATGATACCGAGAGTTTTGTGCCCGATAGCACATATGAAAAGAGTGATTCATTTTGAGCTGAACTATTTTTCACCAACGTCTACCCGTAAACCATGAATGTGGCGGTGAATTCACCATTCGGCATGTAAGAAGTATATATAGCAATTGCTACCATGCGCATTACAGCGTATCTAATGGCAACATCTCAGAAAACAGGCAGCGCCTCTGACTGAGTGCTGCCTAAAAGGGAAATTTTTCTGCCACTCGTATAGTCAAGCTTAATCAAGCAAGAGCCACGTCTAAGAAACAAACTTTTAATTGTGCCTCTGTCCTTTGTGGGCCTCTTGATGTTGAAATGGGGCCGCTTTCTGAAAAGCTTAGTCCCCAAAGCGGGTTTTGGTACTCCACTCATGCTCTGTTTGCTAACACGGAAGGTTTAAAATAATACAGTGATCTCAGTCAGTTATACAGCAGCCTAGTCTGAAGCGACACAGCTCATTCAGTACTTTAGACAAGTACGTCTTCTCTCGTCATAAGCGGGTCTAATCCTAGGGGAATTAAAGCGCGGTAATATGCACTGAGGTATCACATAGCACGATTAACGTCTTTGATCCTTCTTGCAGCACCGACAAGAGCGCCAAAGAGTAAGCCTATCTTCTCGTTTCCTAGCATTAAATGTTTTGACGATTCCAGACCGCACATTCTGAAAGAGTTGCAATTTTCGAACAACACGTCGGTAAACAAATCTCTAATATTACCTTATTAGACTCCTTAGGCTATTTCATGTATGCCTTTATTCTGGACATCAGCCAAGCGTGTAGGGAGTTTTGAGCTCTCTGAGGATGTTTATACATGTAAAAACTCAGGCTTTCACGCATAGTGCGTCGTGAAAAATGTTTTCACTCTCCAGCAATAACTGGGCTGTAAAAATGATGGGAGGGAAAAGAAATCTGAAACACAAAGAAACTGATACGAGAATATGAATACTGTGCTCTTGAAAAATTGGTAGCTTGCTCATACCAAGTAACTGGTCTTATGTACTGACACGGCCGCTCGATGGAAGCGCACTGGGTGCGGCCTGCTGCGTCCAGCCGCCGTCAATGGGCAAGCGCGTCCTTGGGGAGTTTACAGTTGCGCCCGCTATTTCTGCTGAGGGCGCCACTGTTCGGGGACACTTCGCCGCCGGGGTCGCCGGCTCTGAGCGCGCTATTTGCTTCCGTTCTGGGCGCATTCGCCTCGCGTCTGCGTGGTAAACGCAAACATTTTGTGTGCGCGTGTGCAAGCACGTTAACGTTGAGACTGGATGCGTTTGCTTTTTAAGGAGAAAGCCGTTCTAGGCTCATGGAGCGAAAATCTATGCGCAGAAGCTGTGCCTGTTATCTGTGCGTCGCATCTGTGCACTGGTGTTCCAGTCGCAAAAGCGGACGTGCAAGGAGGGAGATTAAGAATGAAAATGATTGATGGTGATAGGTAATCAACAAAAGTTATAGTCATTGATAGAGGTAATGACTAATGCTAATGACTAATAAGGGTTAATAATGACTAAAATGATTTGTAATTACCAGTATATCACTCTACGACATGTATTGACCGCAATTGATTAGAAATGAGTAAAAGTGCTTAGCGATGTGTGTAATGACTATAATAGCTAGGCATGCCTCATCATTACTGTTAATGACTACGAAATGACCAATATGTGAAACGACATGTAATGACCACTGCTGATTCTAAATGAGTAACCGGCTTAGTTATGAGTGATAAGGGCTACAATGACTACGCAGGCAGACTCATCATGACTGAGAAACGACCAATATATCAAACGACGACTTGAAATGACGAACTGTGGCAAACGATGAGAGGCAAATGATAGGAGAAGGGTAGGCTTTCGCCGTCCTCAGCTTAAGAGGCATCTAAGAGACCCTCTAATTTTATCTGCTGAGCTCGCTTCAGGCAAAGACAGCAGCGAGGAGTGAAAATGCACTCGCTTCCTCTGAAATGAAAGCGGCGCTGAGGTTAAAAAGTTCAGATGCTGAAGCATAATGCCCTATCAGCTGCCATTGAATTTGCTACAAGGGACAGCAGATTGGACTTGTTGGTGATTAATTATAGGTTAACCGTGCAAACAACGTGACGGGAACACAGGAGAAGAAGACGGCCCAACCGCGGTAGTTGTGTCGTCCTCTTTTCCTGTGTTCCCGTCACGTTGTTTAACCTATTTAGTTACCAGGGAGCTGGCCAGTGAACCAGGATTTTTAACGATGTGTTATGAAGCAAATAAACACGATGAGGTAGCACCAGAAGCTTTTCTCGCAGGTTATGTTGCGAGTACATATCAGAAAAAGCTACGAAGGGTTTTTTTTATATAAGCATGCAATTTCTTCTAAATTTTGCCGCGCTAGTCTGAGTGGCCTTGCAAGTAAAGGAGCCTGTGCATACATTTGTTTATACTGTTGAGACTGTTTGAGCCTATGCGATAAAATGAAAAGCCACGTTCCACAGAAAATCCGGCGCCCGCTCTGTCGGCGAACAGTCGGAGAAAAACCTCGAGGCACTTTAGTTGGTGATATGGCCAGACGCCTTTGGCGCAATGAGAACACATGACATGTTGAATGTGGCAGGAGCTGCCAAACCAGAGAGAGTCAATAAGATGTAAGGATGAAATGGGAATTATTGAAAGCGGGACCCTTAGATGCCAAGTCAGGCACACTATACTCCTATAGGGCACGTTCGTACGGCTTCGGTAAAGAGGGGCTTTATATAGCTATGTGTAGGGTGCTATTCCATATAATGCGGTGGCTTAAGGCTGTATTCTAATGATATGTGACAGAGGCAGCAATTACGGGATACGGTGAATAAGCAGGTAGCAAAGTGCGGTAAAGTTCTAGCATGGCATATTTCCAGATTCAGCGCACATTAGTACCTACGTTAGCACGTTAGTAAAAAGGAATCGCATTCTATCAGGTAGAGCTGAAGAACAAAACGCATAAGCGACATTCTTTGACTTTGCAGAGAAATTATCTTCAGCAACACTTTGCGAATATGTACAGAGCCGTCTACTCTTAGGATGAACGCGCACGGTGCGATGCCCCCTTGGTTAGAGCGCTGTTAGCTCCAGGTCGCACTGTACCAGACCACTTTGCCTCAATGCGCGGCCGTGTTGCATGTGGCGGCGCTTCGAAGCTAGCGAACATCTCCTAGCGTGTTCACGCTAAAAGCTGACAACCCTGTAGTTTCCTGTTTCTGATAGAGAGAAGCATGGGCTTTGTGGTATACTATAGCTGTAAGCAAAAAAGGGGAAATATTGGGTTTTCTTCATGAGCACTTAGGCGTTACATTGCGGCCTGATATTACATCAAGGTTTTGTATTTCCAGTGCGCCTATATTCTTGTGATTGCTAGGTGCTTCGAATAAGACCGAAAAACATTTTAACCAATGTGCTTGTGGGCTTTATTCTTAGGCTCTTCTTTCTTCATTAAACCTTAAATCACGCTTTGTGCAGCGGTGGCGTAGCGGTAGAACATCCGCCTCGCATGCAAGAGGACCGGGGTTCAAATCCCGGTGCCGCGCAATTCTCCACCGGATGAAAAAAAAAAAAAAAAAAATCCGAGTGTCGATGGAATTGCATAAAAACAGGTTTGAAGTGCGACCTGATGCCGGTGAATACCTCCGGCAACGCACTCCCTCACCAGAACAGGAGTTGGCCACCCTGGTGCAGTAATTGGCCACAACCTCCTATGATAAAAGCCTGGCTCCGCTGGACAGGCCGCCATTGGAAACTGACCCTGGCAACGTTTAATGCTAGAACCCTGGCTAGTGAAGCTAGTTTAGCAGTGCTGTTAGAGGAACTAGAGGGCATGAATACCCTCTAGAGAGGAACTAGAGAGGATACCGGTAAGCTGTCTAAGGAGACGAAATATTTGATTAAGAAACGCCAGAGTATGAAAGCTTCCAATCCAACAGACCAGATCGAATTGGCCGAGATATCAAAGCTAATCAATAAGCGCAAGGTGGCCGATATAAGGAAGTATAACATGGAGAAAATTGAGCATGCTGTAAAGAACGGGGGAAGCCTTAAAGCGGTAAAGAAGAAATTGGGCATAGGCAAAAACCAGATGTATGCGATAAGGGACAAGGCGGGCAACGTCATCACTAATATGGACAAGATAGTCAAAGTAGCCGAGGAGTTCTATACAGATCTCTACAGCAGCCAAAGTAGTCAGGACCGTAATGAGTTTGACGGTAGGGAAAAACAGTCAGACGTTCCACCAGTGACGAAAGACGAGGTCAAGAAAGCATTAGAAACTATGAAAAGGGGGAAATCAGCTGGAGAGGATCAGATAACTACAGATTTGCTGAAGGACGGGGGGGATATCGTGCTAGAAAAACTGGCCACCCTGTATACGCAGTGCCTGTTGTCATCGACGGTACCGGAACCATGGAAGAATGCAAACATTATCCTCATTCACAAGAAAGGGGACACTAAGGACCTTAAAAATTACAGACCAATCAGCTTACTGTCTGTTACGTATAAGGTATTTACTAAGGTAATCGCTAATAGAATCAGGACAACCTTAGACTGCAATCAATCAAAGGATCAAGCAGGGTTTCGGAAACGGTACTCTACTATCGATCATATCCATACCATCAACCAGGTGATAGAAAAATGCTCGGAATATAACCAGCCCTTATACATAGCATTCATTGATTACGAAAAAGCATTTGACTCAGTTGAAACCTCGGCGGTGATGCAGGCATTGCGAAATCAGGGGGTAGACGAGCCGTACGTGAAAGTGCTGGAAGATATATATAGTGGCTGCACAGCAACCATAGTTCTGCATAAAGAAAGTAACAAAATTCCCATAAAGAAAGGTGTTAGGCAAGGAGACACAATCTCCCCAGTACTATTCACAGCTTGTTTAGAGGAAGTATTCAGAGACTTGGAATGGGAGCAGTTAGGGATAAGGGTAGATGGAGAATACCTCAGTAATCTGCGATTTGCTGATGACATTGCCTTGCTAAGCAACTCGGGGGATGAACTGCAAATAATGATTGATGACCTAGATAGAAAAAGTAGAAAGGTAGGCTTGAAAATCAATATGCAGAAGACTAAGGTAATGTTCAACAGCCTCGGGAAGGAACAGCAGTTTACATTAGGTAGCGAAATACTGGAAGTAGTAGGCGAATATGTCTACTTAGGACAGGTAGTAACCGCAGATCCGGACCATGAAAAGGAAATAACAAGAAGAATAAGATTGGGATGGTGCGCATTTGGCAAGCACTCGCAGATTATGACTAGCAGCTTACCGGTATCGCTCAAGAGGAAAGTATACAACAGTTGCATCTTGCCTGTACTCACCTATGGGGCTGAAACGTGGAGGCTAACCAAGAGAGTTCTACTTAAGTTGAGGACAACCCAGAGGGCTATGGAACGAAAAATGGTAGGGGTAACATTAAGAGATAGAAAGCGTGCAGAGTGGGTCAGAGAAATAACTCAAGTTACCGACATTCTAGTGGAAATTAAGAAGAAGAAATGGACATGGGCAGGACATGTAGGGCGAAGAGAGGATAACCGATGGTCGCTGAGGGTAACAAAACTGGATTCCAAGGGAAGGAAAGCGTAGCAGGGGGCGGCAGAAAGTTAGGTGGGCGGATGAGATTAAGAAGTTCGCAGGGGTCAAGTGGATGCAGCTAGCACAGAACCGGGTTAAGTGGAGAAATATGGGAGAGGCCTTCGCCCTGCAGTGGGTATAATCAGGCTGATGATGATGATGATGATGATGAAAGTGCGGGCACTCTAACGAGGCTCCTCAAGGAGACTTAAGAACCCCAAGTTTTGTTTATCACTACCAGGTTGTTGCTTAAATTATGCGATATTTGGTAATGGTTTTGAGGCGATGTCAGTCGAGCAAGAGCCTGTTGCAGGAAATATAGTCAACTGGACCAGTTACAGGTTAATGAAAACCAAGGACAATGCAGGCTTGATGTACCCCGCAAAGGAAGTAATCAAGCTTTGTCAGCTTACGAGCACCTTCATTAACAGGATGATGAAGTCTGAAGAGGTCCGGTGAAGTATAAGCAAGCTGTGTAAACTTTTGGTTTCATCACTGTTTTCTAATTGTAGACAGTACCTGCAGCTAATCTATAAAAACAATGATCGTGCCCATGCTAAGGCGCTATGCAAGATATCGTTAGGTTGCTGCCCCCGCTGATAGCGAGCTGGGCTGGAAATGTCAACTCAACAGTGGAGCGATCTGTATGGCTATGGCATAAACCTATCCCAAGAAACGTTTTCCGTCTGCGATTGGTAATTTTCTTCATTTTTTTTTGTGTGGCCATTAAATAAGCGTACTCGGCTGCTCGCTGAATCTCGGCTGCAGTTGCGCTTTGATACGTGAACATTCTTGTGATCACAGCTGAGAGTTTCACAACAGCAACACTCGATGCGCGTTCTTCCATTGAAAATTACGAACCAGCAAAATTGTATGGGTTTGCGAGCAGCCAATAAAGATAGTAATGGAAACTTTCGGCGCATATACGTAGCACCTTGAGGCAGACCGGCTCTAGCAAGCGTGCTTACTTTGTCCGGTCATGCAAAATGCGGGAAGATATGACAGATAGCGTTCTGGCGTACAAAGTTTAAGGTCTCCAACTGAGTAGAAGATCCCAGGTTATCATCTAGATTACCCCTAATAAACATCGTGATATTTTCACCGTAAAATTTGTCACAATGAGATAGAAAAGTTGGTTACATGTCGCATTTTCACAGAGGTTGTTCATAGTAGGACATTTTTTTATTGGATAGCGCTGGCAGCTGAGAACAGGCTGACATAAATTTGTGTATAAAAGCTGTATGCAGGAATGAGTAAATGGTATGAAAATGACACACGGAATTCGTGACATAGTTAAGTGGTTACGCATTAGGCTACCATGGCTGCTGAACAGCTTCGAATTGTTCACAGCCGGGTCACATATTTTAATGTGACGAACAACTGGATTCGACGAAACATCACGGTAATGCGAGCTCTTCATTCGAGTGGCCTTGAACCACCGTGACTATAAGTTTTTCGGGGTACACTCCAGTATACATCATTGTCGAGCAAGCGCTAAGTGCTGACATGGTCACACTAGACATGACACTATATCTAATTCTTGTTGCTAAACTGTATGAAGCGGAGCTCTTATATCCTTAAAATAAAACGCTTCTACCACGCCGATGCCTCCCTCAAAGCGCAGCCAGGCGCAGCTCCCCGCGCGCGGCTGTACCCGAACGGTGGCGCCGCGGCGGTGGCGACTGGAAGTAGGCGCCTCCCGCCGGTTTCGGGCGACGTAGCAGGCCGCACCTAGTGCGCTTCCATCGAGCGGCCGTGGTACTGACTACCGTTGTTATATGAGGTTTACGGTTCTCATACCTTTGCGACTGCATAGTAGATGAAGGGTAGCAAATTCTTCATGCTAACCTATATAACACAAAGATGTTATGCAGCGTTAGACGGTTACATATAATCGACCATAGGAACGAAGTTGCGTGTACCAAGTTTAGTCATTGTTACCGTCAACTTTACAAAACATGATTTATTTAATCCTTCTATTGCTAGAAAAACACGATATTTAGGATAGAGAATGTAAAAAAATAAACATGTGGGTTTGGGCCATGAGATACTATTTCTCTATTTGTAGCAATCACTGTCCAAAGTTTTGACAGCGAAATAAAAAGCGAGGTGACGTCATCACGAACGACTGTGGATGCATTGAAATTCGACGAGTCGAGACACGCTGCTTTCGTTTTGAAAAAAAGGTGCAAATTATATCCGAATACGGAATGCATGCCGACCGTAGGTACCAGATAATAATTCGACTAATTTTGCATCTTTTCAAGATATTTGCATGATCTCGCAGCAGTGGTACTACTCTGAAGTGGCGAACATCTTCAGCATGGTGCTTTCTGGGACTTTTTGGTGCATACCGGGCTTATTTGTCTGTCGATTAACATCGTGTTCACTCAATGCGACGTAATCTACATAGAGCCTGCACTGTTAGGAGTGATTTCGACTCAGTGCACAGCTGAAGGAGCCCATTCCCCGAGAACGGAAGAAGGGGGGGGATCGAGGTATTTTCGGGGTTTTTTAGATACTCTGCCAATTTTATTTTCTGTAATATATTCAGATATTTCAAGACTATTGCACTGAATCTGAGAGTGTAACATTTTAAAGTTGGTCTTCAGGGTTGGACCATGCAGGAAATGCGAGAAATATTCCTGACATTTTTTCAATAACGATTAGCATTTACCCTGGCCGTGTGTGAACATAATAACGTCCGAAAAAGAAATAATGTGTTGTGAATATGACTGCCCTTGTAAAAACATGACAGTGTCCTTCCCGGGAAGGAGCAATTGGTAGGTTTTTGGCAGGCACCGATTGGTCGGCCGTTTGTGTGTGACCTCACGAGACCATGGCGGAATTTGCAGTAGCTGTTGACTTGGGCAGCTTGGCCTCCAGTCAGCAAGCTACTGCTAGGCCATGCAGGCGCATGCGATCGCATGGCCTTTATTAAGCGATGCTTTAATTTGCGTCGGTCCTGTAAGCTTAGGCGTCATATATCACGGCCTTCTTCGCGAGTATGCAGGTAATAGTTTGCAGGTGTTATGTTTCGGCACTATAGAAAGTAATTTGATGTGAGGTATATAGCTTGTATAAAACATTTCGCGTTATACCGACTCGCAGACATACTGATACCTCATGACCAATGTTTTATGACGCGTAGGATAACGGAACACTCTACACAAGTACCACACTGCTTTCGCTTTCTCACATGTAAGCAGTCTTAAGTCTCTATGCCGAATTTTATTGAAAAAATTTCAGCTTCACTTTTTAAGTGGGGATAGATGGAAGCTGAACCTGAATTGCTCAAGTGAAAGGATTGAAGACAACGCACATGTGCATTATGGGATTTGAGACACACATTAGCTGATTAAAACATGGGAATGATATTAAAGCCGTAACTAGATAGAGCGGGAGGAGAAGAAATTGGTTGTTTAGAAATATCACCAGCTTCATCTTTCTGTAACGAAATGCAGCAAACGTGTAGGTCAGTGATTATTTAGAGGTTTCATAAAAAATACACATTTAGCGCCTTATTGACATGCACCATTGTTCTATGCTGTTAGCCCGTTGTTCCTTGCTTCTACCGTTAAATATCAGGGTTGGAATGTCCCAATCTTTTTCTCCAAGAAAGCTTTGCCCTCAGCCGTTGCTTACATAACGTGCGAAAACCGTTAATCAAGTACAGATCAACACCGTTTCTACAAAGGGGGCAGCTCGCTGGTGCCGCAGAAGAACAGGGGTATTGCGCTTAAGCAATACCCTCAGCCAAGAACTGCTACCAACATAACGCTTGAGCATTGTGCAATGTCATTTTTCACAACACATCTGGAATAAAAGGCTGCTAACATCTTCACATCGATGCCATTTTTAGGTTTTTGTTTGTTTCACGTTTCAGGTGCTAAAGGTTTTGAAGGGACAATACACTTTTGTTCGCTGGCAATGTACGAAGCAATTTCGAGGTGAAATACTCTCTGCAGGGCATTGGAGTGTTTACAGAGCACTTATCATTGCAGTAGTTAAAAAGTATGCACCGTGTCGTTTCTTTCCATTGTTCTCCGGAAGACTGTATGGAACAATTTTGCAACAATGTTCTTTTAATAGGCGGAGTGCATATATGCCGTATGAGCCCAAAGAGCTACATTTTAACCACTTTTCTTCCCTGTCACAATGCACTTTTTATCCACGTGAATGAGCTACTTATCAAAAAGTTATATCGGCTTTTATGACAACCCAGATACTTAGGCCGTTTTAAGAACAATGAAGTAAAATTTGTGTACGTTTTGCTATATATGGACTTATTTAAGCGCTATTTTCGCGACCATGAAACCCAGGTTAACTCGATGTGCTAACTTCTTGACTTTTCGTACAGTTTTGCCGGCAACGAAGCCACAACATGGTAAGATTGTTTAATTGCTTTCACTTTTCACCAATCAGGGGCAAACCAAACAGTTTTCATGTGTTGTGTAATTTAGTGCGCCTCTGAAAAATTACTTGGTGCAGGGCTCGTTGGTTCATCCTACAAAATTTTAACGGCGCAAAAGGCACACACACAGCAAACGACAGAAAGAAACGGAAACGGAAAGAAACGGTCCCTGCGTTTCGCGTCGTCGTCGGCGTTGTGCTCCGTAACCAGCTCCGCCCCCTCTCAGACCCCAGCTCAGCCCCCCTCTTCGTCCGTGGCGGCGACCGCGCGTGTTCAACGATTGCTGTGCGCGCTCTTGCCACCGCTCACCGCTGCGTTTTATTTTGAACAGCCGCGAAGAAGAAGAAGAAGAAAGAGGAGGAGGAGGAGGAGGCGGAGAAGAAGAAGAAGAACGCTCGGTCACCGGCAGCTAATGCTTTCGCTCCACATTCGGTTCAGAAGCATTTAACCCTTCTCATTTATATGTTGGCTGGTAGCTTATGCTCTCGCGTCATACTGTTAAAATGATGAGCTTAAGTGTCCCCAATAATGTAGCACCTTACACTAATAGGGCGTGATAGGGGAGTAATGTAGCAGGCAAAAGAAGCTTCCACCTGTGCTATTGCAATTCGACTAGGGTTAAACCACAACTAATTTTTATTATCTCCCCTGTCGATGAATGTGATCTTCCTCAGGTCAGAATGTTGTGGTCTATAAACACAGGTAAACTTCCTTACGTCCTCAGTCACTTTACCAGTTTTATGAACTCCGGAACAAGGAGCATCATCCTAACTGGTGTTTCTGTTTACTGTGCGCATGAAGAGGGAGTGGAAGGAAGATAGCGGGCTCAATCGGGAACTATACCAAACGTGCCCTCGATTGGCAATGACCGCACAGAGACAACTACAGACTAACTATTGCTCTGAAAAGAACGATAAGCAAGGTGAGCTTTAATCCGCACTGCCACTTTAGTGACTCAGGACAAATGGAAGAGTGAGAAACGGCGAAGAAAGTATGCGACAAGTACACGCTCCGAGTTTAAACAGTTAAAGCCGACGAATGTGCTCGCTGGGCGCACTGAATCAACATTTTAGAGTGGTATCTTTTCCTGACCATTTTGTATGGCGCCATGCGAGTTGTGACCGGTGGCATCAGTTTTCCCACTTATAACTGCCATTACGGAAAGGTATTGCGTCCTAAGAGCTCTCTGTTCGAAGGCGTGTGTTCGTGCAAGGCATTCAAACTAAAACGGTAACCGCAGTACAGGAGCGTTTCTTGGCAAGCAACAGTGCCCAAACATTGCCACTCTCCATAGGACTTTACTCAGCGAAATGTAGTAGCCAGCTGGGATTACTTTTCTCTTAAAGTAATAAAAACGTGTTTTTAAGTGGGCTCCTTACATAACTGCCACCTTTCCAATTTTGCAGCCTCCCTGAAGAACTTCTTAAGTGAATGAAACGAATGATCTTAGAACACATTTTTTCAAGAAGCTTCCACAGATGGCATCCACAGCATCAGCGGCAGAGGGACGAAACAAGGCTCAAGCGACCCCTTCTGCTGTCCAGCTTATTTGGCGGAGTGGGAAAGTTATGGACGCCCTACATTTAGCCTTTCCACCACTTTTAACACGAATATGTTGTACTAGAGCCTACCTCGGCATGTGCCAGAAACTAAATTGAGTGGAGAAATAAACTTCAATAAAAGCATAAAGAAAATTGTAATTAGAAATTCAGAACTGCTCCAAAATAAAACAAAAGAAAAACGAAATAACGAAATTGTTGCTCTAAAAATCAATGATTTAATGTAATCAATAAGATGCAATCACAAGGTGGGGAGGGCATTAATGCGGGGTTTTAGAGCGCTAAGTCTAAGATCGTACTGTAGCTTCTCAACGATGTTTGCTCGTCCCTGTCCGGTTTTCTCCCGGGGACCTTGAAGACCGGTAAGGAAACAGATGTGTCGCGCGATGTGGACACGTGCGCTTCAGGCATGTTATAAAGGGACAGCCAAAGCTCATGAGCTCCGTTATTACCTTCTAGAGTGCTATAGCCGCGTTCCTCGTCAGTCTCGCCGTGGATGAAGTGGTTGCGGGCGTACGTACTTCGTATTTGCTTAACTGCGCAAATAATTAGACATCCATATAGAGAAGTCAAAAACAACTGGAAAATTAAGAATTCGATCCAGTAGTAGACATTGTCGCGCTATGTAATTTTCCAGAAGTGGCAAGGACATGTATTCCTAAATAACGAATTATATTGACATTTTACTGATTGGCAACCGGTGCTGTAGCGCACTTTGCCAACTACTGGAAGACCTGGAGCACACCCTTTGAGTGTAAAAATAGAACTTTAAAAATAAGAGCGCTTTGCAAAGTGAGAATTAAAAATCGTTGGATGGTTTTCGTCTTTTCTTTTGGAAATACCGTTTTTTTTTTTTTAATTTCGGTTTCTCCCGAATTAGCTGCGTAATATGAAGGTTACGAGGTCGTGGTAAGGCGGTAGTGCCCGATGTTGGTTTCCCGCGTATTACAGCTGAAAGTCCTGAGTATCGTGGGCTACCTTCGCTTCCAAGGAACAGACGGTCAGCCTATTTAATCGTCTTTTTCTTGCAGGACGACCAGTGACAGAAGAGGAGGACGATGAAACACGTGCGTAACATCATTACTGGTTACCGATTACCTTGGTTGGGAAAAGTTACCGGGCTCTTTGCATCGAGTTTTCAGTGGCACGAAATGCAACGTTTACCGTACACCGCGTATTGAGCATTGTACGAACGATGCGTACATTCTCGACGTGCTGCTTCGCGCTGCTGAATGCCGAAGTGGTTGTTCGCTGAGCGCTGTTCTCATGCCTCAACTTTCACGGGACCCCGCCGGGGTGGCGCAGTGGTTACGGCGCTCGACGCGGGATCGAATCCCGGCCTCGGCGGCCGCTTTGCGATGGAGGCGAAAAGCAAGGCGCCCGTGTGCTGTGCGATGTCAGTGCACGTTAAAGAACCCCAGGTGGTCAAAATTTCCGGAGTCCTCCACTACGGCGTCTCTCATAGGGTAAGTAGCTTTGTGACGTTAAACCCCACAAACCAAACCAAACCAAACCAACTTTACGGGCTATCGAGGGCGCCACTGGAAGTTCAATATGGTTGCACTTGATCCGTCAGTCATGTGGATTGTGCTGGGCTACGCTTCCTGAAGCTGCATAAAATATTCGTGGCTCCAAGGTGTCAGTCAGCATACAAGATTCACTGTGAGCAGGTGTTGTAGGGGCGCGATAACAACCCATCGGGTGCGGCTGTTTGGGAAACATCCTGCCGCTAGCGGTAAATAAGTTACGATGGGTTCCAAGGTGGCTCTAATCGCGCCACTAAGGGTTAAGCAGAAACGCTCGACACAAACTCGGAGAATAAACACGAAACATGATAGGTTTCTTACATGAGGATTACAGGCACTCGAGGATTTCATCCTTTTAAAATTTCCTACTGTGCATTCACGCACGCGCATAGTACAAGCATGCCGTGCCTGCGTTTCTTGTGGCCCCGTTTTCCACTTCCAGTACCTAGAACACCACAGAAAATCTCTACAAGGTGCATTGACGGTCTGCTGTGATCATCGTAACCCACCTGAATTTTCTTTGCACCACCTCCAATATGAAATGATTTTGACTTTCGCAAACCATGACGCAGCCCTGACAAAATATTTCTTTTTCAGCAACGACTGTTTGACAAGTGATGTAGCTCCGGCTTTTAGAAAAAGCCGTAGCTATTATTTTTTGGCGACGAAAATGGGTTGTGGGTGCAGTTCCGTACAAGCTCGAATATTGCATACGTCTGGTAGTTGCTGGCTGCAAGCACTGCATACATTCAATTGGGAAGGAAACAAACATCCTTAATTTCTCAAAACGTGAAGTGATTGGCAAACAAAATTGTTACCCTAACGGATGGTTTGCAAATTGTTTGGTTTGGTTGGTTTTCGGGACTTAAAGTCCCAAAATCACTCAGGCTTTGGAGACGCTGTAGTGGAGGACTCCGGAAATTTCGATCACTTGAGTTTTTTTAACGTGCACCGACATCGTACAGCACATGGTCGCCTTGCTTTTCGCCTGCATCGAAAAGCGGACGCCGAGGACGGGATTCGATCCCGCATCCTTGGGCAACTTGTTCGCAACTTGTGTCAATCAGTATAACTTCTCCGAGCAGAACAGTGATAGCCTTGATCACAGGGTTTCCAATATGAGCCTCCAAAGTGGCCTACATATGCGTAGCAGGTTGATTTCGAGGGTAGAGCTGAACGCACATGTGATGTAAACTGAGGTATTGATGCTTGTTTTTCTTATCGCATAATGTCAGCTGGTAGCGAAACTTCCCTAAAAAGCATACTCTCTTGGCAATGAAATGAATTCATTATTGGCACTTGCACTTCAGACTTGTACACACAAAGAACTGGGCTAGGCGGCGGCGAGAGCAGCAAACCTATTCGGTGGTCGTCAAAGTACTGAACGCCTGCCACTCCCGGTCCCGCTCAATTTGAAGCTATCACTGAAACTTTGAGATAAGGCGCTGAAAGCAACTACCTCATTCTCGAACAGTGTACATAAAAATGCGTTGGGCTCCGATCCTTTCAGATAATTCTGGGTGCATCTCGCTTAATGGGGGGACTCAAGCGGCTTTTAGTGTCAAGAAACTGAAAAGTACCTCGCAGCAGTATATACATATAATAGCGGCTGCTCTCTGGCCCCTGGCAAGAATCAGCAACCAATATAGAGCAATCAGGTACGATTACGCATTATAAGAAATTTGGAATGCAATTCTGCAGAAAACAGTCAGACTGGTCATACCACAATCTGAAGAAGCCAAACTGCCATTGAATGGTGGTTGCCTCATAGTGGCGTGCCGTTTTGTACAAATGCGACTGTAGGCCGTAGAAGTGAATGAAAGCTACTGTTAATAAGCGTGATAGCCTCATCAGTACTTATTTAGGTACTCTCGTGGACAAAAGGCTCTGGACCGCATACCTAGTAATTTTGGTTAAGAAGCACGATGTAAACGAATTATCACCTTATTTATCTATCCCGCATCAAAGAGCGGAAGTCAAATTTTCACATCGACAAGTATGGTCCCAGGCTATTTTTCGATACGAAAGCTCTGCGCTTTGGTTGCAGTTTGCATGATACCGAGAGTTTTGTGCCCGATAGCACATATGAAAAGAGTGATTCATTTTGAGCTGAACTATTTTTCACCAACGTCTACCCGTAAACCATGAATGTGGCGGTGAATTCACCATTCGGCATGTAAGAAGTATATATAGCAATTGCTACCATGCGCATTGCAGCGTATCTAATGGCAACATGTCAGAAAACAGGCAACGCCTCTGACTGAGTGCTGCCTAAAAGGGAAATTTTTCTGCCACTCGTATAGTCAAGCTTAATCAAGCAAGAGCCACGTCTAAGAAACAAACTTTTAATTGTGCCTCTGTCCTTTGTGGGCCTCTTGATGTTGAAATGGGGCCGCTTTCTGAAAAGCTTAGTCCCCAAAGCGGGTTTTGGTACTCCACTCATGCTCTGTTTGCTAACACGGAAGGTTTAAAATAATACAGTGATCTCAGTCAGTTATACAGCAGCCTAGTCTGAAGCGACACAGCTCATTCAGTACTTTAGACAAGTACGTCTTCTCTCGTCATAAGCGGGTCTAATCCTAGGGGAATTAAAGCGCGGTAATATGCACTGAGGTATCACATAGCACGATTAACGTCTTTGATCCTGCTTGCAGCACCGACAAGAGCGCCAAAGAGTAAGCCTATCTTCTCGTTTCCTAGCATTAAATGTTTTGACGATTCCAGACCGCACATTCTGAAAGAGTTGCAATTTTCGAACAACACGTCGGTAAACAAATCTCTAATATTACCTTATTAGACTCCTTAGGCTATTTCATGTATGCCTTTATTCTGGACATCAGCCAAGCGTGTAGGGAGTTTTGAGCTCTCTGAGGATGTTTATACATGTGAAAACTCAGGCTTTCACGCATAGTGCGTCGTGAAAAATGTTTTCACTCTCCAGCAATAACTGGGCTGTAAAAATGATGGGAGGGAAAAGAAATCTGAAACACAAAGAAACTGATACGAGAATATGAATACTGTGCTGTTGAAAAATTGATAGCTTGCTCATACCAAGTAACTGGCCTTATGTACTGACTACCGTTGTTATATGAGGTTTACGGTTCTCATACCTTTGCGACTGCATATTAGAAGAAGGGTAGCAAATTCTTCATACTAACCTATATAATACAAAGATGTTATGCAGCGTTAGACGGTTACATGTAATCGACACTAGGAACGAAGTTGCGTGTACCAAGTTTAGTCATTGTTACCGTCAACTTTACAAAACATGATTTATTTAATCCTTCTATTGCTAGAAAAACACGATATTTAGGATAGAGAATGTAAAAAAATAAACATGTGGGTTTGGGCCATGAGATACTATTTCTCTATTTGTAGCAGTCACTGTCCAAAGTTTTGACAGCGAAATAAAAAGTGAGGTGACGTCATCACGAACGACTGTGGATGCATTGAAATTCGACGAGTCGACAAACGCTGCTTTCGTTTTGAAAAAAGGTGCAAATTATATCCGAATACGGAATGCATGCCGACCATAGGTACCAGATAATCATTCGACTAATTTTGCATCTTTTCAAGATATTTGCATGATCTCGCAGCACTACTCTGAAGTGGCGAACATCTTCAGCATGGTGCTTTCTGGGACCTTTTGGTGCATACCGGGCTTATTTGTCTGTCGATTAACATCGTGTTCACTCAATGCGACGTAATCTACATAGAGCCTGCATTGTTCGGAGTGATTTCGACTCAGTGCACAGCCGGAGGAGCCCATTCCCCGTGAACGGAAGAAGGGGGGGGGGGGGATGGAGGCATTTGCGGTTTCTTAGATACTCTGCCAATTTCATTTTCCATAATATATTCAGATATCTCAAGACTATTGCACTGAATCTGAGAGCGTAACATTTTAAAATTGGTCTTCAGGGTTGGACCATGCAGGAAATGAGAGAAATATTCCTGACATTTTTTCAATAACGATTAGCATTTACCCTGGCCGTGTGTGAACATAATAACGTTCGAAAAAGAAATAATGTGTTTTGGAGGTGTAAACCAAAGCTCATCAAAATAAGTGTCGCAAATTCATGCCTTCGTCGCTTTGTTGAAAAACTGTGTTAGTCTGAGGGGAGGGGGTTGCGCATATATAGTTCAACAGGTATAACATGCCGCAAGCTGTTTTCTCGGCAATTTAATTTGATTTATTGCAAATAACGGGCTTAACAAATCAACAAAAGCAGACGAAACGGCAGTAACGAAGGATAAGAAGGCTACCACTGTCTTGGTATCCATAAAAAAGGGTGTTTCAAGGAAGTATAATTTTATATACAAGCTCCTTGAGTAAAATTGTTTTTCTTGATCTATCACAACCGAGGCCTTGGTGAACGTTATAAAATTGGTTTTATGTGAACATAGATCCATCATTGTCCAGCATCATTTATTAGACTTTGTAATCATGGCGTTTGGTTTCTTTGTTGTAATGTGTAAAATATAGGAAATGATCGGATATCTATCATTAGTTGTAGGAAATAGCCTACGACGCTACGGTGCTCGCAATTTCAGGTGCCCTGATACGCACAGTGGCAGTAAAGTGCCACGGAACAACGATAGCCGGATTTAGTCATTTGAAGATGCGTGCGTCAAATGAATCTAATGCTTTTTCTCTGGCTCAAGCGATGGCAAGCAACGTGCGTTTGGGACCAGTTATTACCATCCCGTGCGCATCGCTCTGTGCGGCCGGGTACATGATGAACGCAGGGGCCATTCCGAGCAACATTCTTCACGATCTGATGATGGATACAGGATGCACTGATGAGCCTTGCAATTCTGTTATGAAAATGAAAAGCCTAGCTGGTATAGTTCAAAAGCTAGTAAACAAATGCTCCTCCCATAGCTACTGGGAGGAGCGGATCACTGACATTACAGATGCCTGCCAGCAGTAGCTGGCAGAACTATAGAGCTAATCTGGACAGTGCGCCGACTACGGTCTTCCGGTTGGCACCGCGAGCGATGAATGCCGACGGCCGTCAGGAGTGCTGCAAACCTGGTGAATGTTGCTAGAGTTCCGCGTTTCTTTTCTTCCAACATGAAGCAAACATGGACCCATATATGAAGTCAACTTGACGGACATTGTCTCTAAACTACACAACTCGGTTTCGTATGCGGCATCTTCGCTCAACTCTGGCAAAGCCTATATATATGGATGCCGGCCACGTCACCGTTAGCCTTCCACATCGACAACAGGACTTTTGAATTCTGTTGCGGAGGAAGCACTACGCTAGGTCTGAGCGATTGTATTCAATTGTATTGGCCTATATTTGCCGGCTCTTTCTGTTCACTCTACATTTGCTGACAAGTAAACGAATACGCACATTTTATTTTATATTGTATATATGTGAACAACACAAACTCGCACAACCGTCGCTTTATATATGTGTAAAAACAAACGCAGGCTAAGAATTGAGTGAGCAGCAGAGCACAAACGAAGAACATTTGCTTATAGTGGTACAGTTCAATTTCTTTAGATATTCAGTTATGCTTTAAAGGTGATGGTGGCTGCTTGAGCTATGAAAGGCGCACTAACAAACCGCTTTTACCTCTCAATTCAACCCACTCGAAGCTCATTAAACAAGCTCTTGCCGCGTAGTGCATAAAAAAAGCGATGGGGCCGCATTCCATCTCAGAGGCGTTCAGTACTGATTGCCGGATATTTCCAGCACCTCATCTCCGTCACTGAAGGCCTCCTCAAAAAGGTGCGCACGGAGGTGTAAAAGTGTGACGGCCAAGCTCAGCGTAGGGAAAATGTAGCTGTGGTACCTAACATTCACACACTGTCACACAACTTGAATAAGGTAGCTCAGCGGCTCGACGTGATAGCCGCGTTCTCTGCTCCTCGCAAGCTGTAAAAGCTATACAGAATGGCAAAATGGGAGGCAATCCTCAGCGTGACGACAAAAGGCGTAGTTTACCAAATTACGTTAAGTTGTGGAAGAATATATGTTGTCAAACTAGGATATGTGGGAACGATAGGTTGAGAAAGCACGCAAAGAACGTAAAAATGAACATGATGAAAATTACTTTGAAGGTTCTCTGACTCCCCACTCTGGCAAGGGCTGTCCCTTTATTACTTTAATAATAATAATAATAATAATAATAATAATAATAATAATAATAATAATAATAATAATAATATTAATAATAATAATAATAATAATAATAATAATAATAATAATAATAATAATAATAATAATAATAATAATAATAATAATAATAATAATAATAATAATAATAATAATAATAATAATAATCAATCAATCAATCTTTATTTAATGTGTGCAGGAACAACCATGTGGTCTTTGTGCTGCAGCACAAATAAAAAAAAAGAAACAAAAATGAAAAAGCACAAACATGTTTACACACACAGAGAGAACACAAAAAAAGAAATAAATAATACATGAAATGACAGACGAAAAGTATCACGGAAAGTAAGCAAACAATGAGTAGCATCACTTATATACACAGTGAGAGAATTTTTTAGCACACCAGGAAATAAAGAAAAAAAAAAAGAACGGTAGATAGAAGAAAAAACAACAACAAATAACTGACATTGATTATAGTAATATAGAAATATACATAAAATAAACAACCCTTCCAGGCGCAACAAGTGCATGGTACTAATAATAATAATAATAATCAATCAATCAATCAATCAATCAATCAATCAATCAATCAATCAATCAATCAATTAGAGGGAATGAGCGGGAGAGGGAGAGCGGGAGAGGGAATGAGGAGTTATGAGGAGGAAGAAATGAGGAGTTCTTGATGACGGAGGAAACGCCATTAATAAAAACGGAGAAGAGAAGCGGGCCTAACACAGAACCTTGAGGAACTCCACTGGTTACAGGATAAACGAAGGAAGTCGGTCCATTGACACTGACAAAGCAGGAGCAATCAAGGAGATAGTTACGTAGGAGGGCTACGATTGAGACTTCGACACCAGAGAGCAGAAGCTTTTCAAGAAGTAGTGAGTGAGTAACAACGTCGAAAGCTTTGCTCAAATCACAGTACAATGTGTCAACCTGACCTATCTGAAGGACAGCTGCAGAGGCATATGTCATAAACGTGACTAGGTTGGTTGAAGTAGACTGATGCGATATGAAGCCATGCTGATTCAGTATGAGTAATAATAATAATAATAATAATAATAATAATAATAATAATAATAATAATAATAATAATAATAATAATAATAATAATAATAATAATAATAATAATAATAATAATAATAATAATAATAATAATAATAATAATAATAATAATAATAATAATAATAATATTATTATTATTATTATTATTATTATTATTATTATTATTATTATTATTATTATTATTATTATTATTATTATTATTATTATTATTATTATTATTATTATTATTATTATCAGTTCTGGCGGTACGTTCGCAAGCGTTCCATTAAATCTGATTCCAGTATCAACTTAGTTGACTCTCAGGGGTCGGAAATTCGGGATGTTGCAGTTTTCCCCAACATTTTTCCTCCGTATACAAACCTCCACACTGCGATTTCGTATGCCTCACATCTGGTGCACCATCTAATTCCTTTCTCTTTGACGAGAAGTTAATAACTGCGAGTCTTAAGCGTCTGAGACCATCTTTGTCTCCTGGGCCTGACGGCATTCCAGCCGCAGTAATAAAAGCCTTCAGTTGTATCTTTGTACCAGTACTGACTGCCATATTTAATAACTGTTTAAAAAATGCTGCCTTTCCTCGCGTGTGGAACATAGCGCGCGTGTTTCCTTTCTTCAAGTCAGGAAACAAATCTCATGTTTCTAATTATCTTCCGATTTCTCTTCTATATGCAACCTCTAAGCTTTTAGAATTAGCTTTGCACAATGTACTTTCTTTCCATCTCAAACATGTCATCATACTGAATCAGCATGGCTTCATATCGCATCAGTCTACTTCAACCAACCTAGTCACGTTTATGACATATGCCTCTGCAGCTGTCCTTCAGATAGGTCAGGTTGACACATTGTACTGTGATTTGAGCAAAGCTTTCGACGTTGTTACTCACTCACTACTTCTTGAAAAGCTTCTGCTCTCTGGTGTCGAAGTCTCAATCGTAGCCCTCCTACGTAACTATCTCCTTGATTGCTCCTGCTTTGTCAGTGTCAATGGACCGACTTCCTTCGTTTATCCTGTAACCAGTGGAGTTCCTCAAGGTTCTGTGTTAGGCCCGCTTCTCTTCTCCGTTTTTATTAATGGCGTTTCCTCCGTCATCAAGAACTCCTCATTTCTTCTTTATGCTGATGATATAAAAATATTCAAGGTCATACATTCTTTTCAAGATTGCTTGTTGCAATCGGACATATCTGCTTTTTCATTGGTGTGCGAAGAATCGACTTACTCTCAATTCTTCCAAAACTAGGGTTGTCTCATTTACTCGTAAAGCGCACATCTTTCTTTACCATTATTCTGTGAATTCTGTGCTGTTGGACAGGGTTGATGAAATTAATGACCTTGGTGTACTTTTTGACCGCACCCTCAGCTTCTCCTCTCATACTAAACGCATTGCTCAGCGGGCTATGCGGACACTCGGATTCGTCTGCAGACTTTCGAGAGAGTTCCGTACTCCACTTCCATTCCTAAAGCTGTACCTGTCCATATGCTTGCCGCTCCTGGAGTATGCGTCGGTTGTTTGGAGTAGCACTGGTAAACTGTACTGGAACAAGGTTGACAGAGTACAGCAAAAATGTTTAGGGATATTTCGATATACTTTCCTTGCTCAACTTCCTCCTCTCGCTCCACCAAGAGTACCCCACTGAATCTTCTTTCTCTTAACTGCCGTCGTGTCAGAGTAGATATATTTTTTTCTATACAACCTCCTTCATGACCACATTATGTGCCCTCAGCTCTTAGAGTACACCCTTCTGCGCGTTCCGCGAAAGAGCATGAGGGAATTCAGACCGTTTCAAGTTTCTTCATTTCTTCATTCCCATTCCCCTCTTGACAGAATGCAGATGTTGCTTAACTCTTTTTGTCTTCACCTTGACATCTTCCAAAACTCGCTCTCTTCATTTATATTGGACGTTCGTATCTTTGTATTCTAAACTGTATTTATCACATATAACTTCCATTTTCTAGCCAAAGTATAGTATTTATTTACTTCACATTTTGATTTTTCTCCTGTTCAGTGCTATTTAAAGTATCTTGTACTGTATCTTGTACTGTATTTTGTCCGTTTCTTATTTATATTTTAACTTTAAAATTTTTTTCGAATCTTACTGCCCGCGTTCAATTCTATTTCTTTATTGTATTTCCCTGTATTTCTAGCCTGCGTTTTAAGTACCACGGACTTGTCGCGCCTGGAATGGTTGTTTATTTTATGTATATTTCTATTACTATAATCTATGCCAGTTATTTTTTTTTCTCTATCTATTGTTTTTTTTTTTCGTGATGTGCTCTACAATTCAATTCTCTGACTGTGTATATAAGACATGCTACTCATTGATTTCTTTCTTTCCGTGACACCTTTCGTCTCAGGTTCATTTCATGTGTTATTTGTTTCTTTTGTGTTCTATCTGCGTGTGTAAAACTTGTGTGTGAATTTTCATCTTTTTTTGTGCTGCAGCACGAAGACCGCCTAGGTGTTCATGCGCATATTAAATAAGGATTGAATGATTGATTGATTATTATTATTAGCACCTTGATTAGTAGAAAGTGCAAAGAACGTATCAAGGAGAAAGTCATAGGATCGTAACAGATGTGTAATCTGGGGAAAACATGTTTTAGCTTCACATCTACCACCCTTTCCGACGAAGAGCTTACCTGTTTGTCCACGCGTTGACAATTGGGGAAAACATGTTTTAGCTTCACATCTACCACCCTTTCCGACGAAGAGCTTACCTGTTTGTCCACGCGTTGACAATGACCACAGCTTGAACAGAGTGCGTATATGTATACGCGTTATTTATCCGCAATAAAAGATGGAAGTTGAGCGCCACGCTTGTCGTCTCGTCTTAGCCCCTGTCATTTTTACGCTGCCGTCTTTGCAGTCATATACTAACTCTTACTTTGTGGTAAAATACTGTGCCACATGGCAAGCT
Organism: Amblyomma maculatum; assembly: GCF_055883805.1. Classification (NCBI taxonomy): domain Eukaryota; kingdom Metazoa; phylum Arthropoda; class Arachnida; order Ixodida; family Ixodidae; genus Amblyomma; species Amblyomma maculatum. The sequence goes on from NC_139348.1 coordinate 161,765,301, forward strand.
AATATTATATATATATATATATATATATATATATATATATATATATATATATATATATATATATATATATATATATATATATACCCACCCCTGATGCCGTATCGGTCACCTACCGGAACTGTACTGACTTGCCCCTTTAGAGAGTAATACCTTTTGTGCATTTACTTTTTCAGAGAGCTCCGATCACGAGGAGGAAGAATGGCCAAGTAAGTAAACATAAATAACGATAAAAGTTAGACTCGTTTTTCCGTCAGCTTAGCTGCCTAATTGTTTGATTTGATGACCCGATCTATGTCGCGTGGAGTTCTCAAGAAGAGCTCTAGTCATAAGACTGAGCTCATTGAAAACTAGGAAAATAGCTATATTGGCACTGAGCTCATGGAAATGAGGAAGTCTGCAAAAAGAAACGATTGCAACACAGCATTTTCCAATTTGAAGAAAAGGTAGACTAGAGAGCTGGTTACAAAAGGCGGACAATGCCTTTCTCAGCAATTTCATGTGATCCCTGTCGGAAGCTGCCTCACAAAGCAGAATGCCAATTTGAAGTTTTCTTACTTTGGAGGTGAGCGAGGGGGTTTCACAGTATAGAAAATCACAGGACAGTTACAAGTATGCGATGTGAATGTTTCATCGTTAATTCTAGTGAGACAGAAGAAAGGAAATTTTTACAAGCAATTAGGTTTTTTGTTCTTTTTTTTTTTGCAAAATTCATTCTTGTTCACAAGTGGGGAGATACAGTGAAGCGAACTTCTTTCAAGATGTGGCTTTCAGCAGAAACGTTTTAACATACACTTCTATTTAGACACGCTTGTTATATCGTACAAGCATGGACCCACTGTGAAAACTAATTCTAGCCCCGCTCTTTCGCAGTCTTTGTCCGTGTGTCAAGAGTGCGCTGTTTTGCTTTCCTAAGAGGAACTACCAACTAGCGCGCTCTTCCACCCTCGCAAGGATGAGGAGATAGAAATGAGGTTTGCTCCCGTAATGGGCAGATGGAATCCCTTTCAGATGCACGCCCTAAAGAAACCTAAGAGCCGTGCTGAGGGGAGCTTGCAACAGTCATTGCACATGCCCAAGCCACCCATCGGCGCCAACTCGCTGTCTCTCCTTTTTGAATTTCTTCTTCCGCTTCCCTAAAAGTGGAAAGAGTGTTTTACTTCCTACATTTTACCAGCTGCCAACTGAGAGAGGGGCAGTTATTTATGCGGACATAAACCCTGCTGCATAACTGAGGAATGATTCATTATGAACTGATCTTATGAAAGAACCTTTGACGGGTTGCGCTATTAGAACGTCAGAGAAGTCTTGGAGGTCTCCATGGAGGTCGGAGAATTTGACTTCGCACAGAGTTCAATGAACCCTTTCAGATCATTCTATAAGCGCGTCAGCGTTGATGATTGATCCGTCCAGAAAGAATGCCTGGCGCTCACCACACGTGACGAGTGTGGCTCGAATATAGTCTGACGCAACGCACGCGCGTTTAATAGTTTCGCGCGCCCAACACAACCGGCGGCGGCCAGCGTGCCCCGAAGGGCCCGGCGTAGAGATGGCGCGTCGACCCACAATGCATCGAGCAGAGGAAGATGGTGGACGGCTGCATAAACAACGTGAGTGGCGCGAGCAGCACGAACGTTGAACTCGGGTCGGATAGCTTGGTGGAAGGGTTTATCGAATCCATTAAACAACATCCTAGTGTATACGACACGAAGAGACTCAACTTCAGAGCCCAGCAGCTCAAATGGAACGCGTGTGAACAGATTAGGCTTAGCGGCGATCTCTTCACAGGTGAGCTATTCATTGCTGCTGTGTTCGGTTTCATTTGTATGCTTGTCGGCCGAAACGAGTCTCCCACATGCAGCATGCGCCGTAACTTTTGATCTTTTTTTGTCTCTCGTTTCCATCTGTAGTTGAAAAATGCCACAAGTTGTAGAAGAAGCTCCGAGATCACTTTACCCGCTGTGAACGGGAGGCAGATGGCCTGCGGGTCGGCGATGCTTCGAAGATAGCCGCTGACGGCGCGCAGCACCAAAGAATAAAGGGGATACATTTCGTCTGGCGTAGCGTGACTGACCACGAGCGAAGCTAGCGCGCGCGCAGAAAACATCGGACTATATACGCGCCTAGTTGCCGGTAGCTGCGGTGGCTCAGCGAATAAACAACTGAATGCATCTATAAGCAATAGGTTCAGAGTTATTTGGCTCACAATGCAAATTCTGCGAGAAGACGGACCTGTACCATACGGCGTGGACATGCCAGCGAAATCAAATTATCACTATTAATAACCAGCCAACGCAGGAGGGGTGGGAGGAACCTCTGACCAGCTCGGACGCAAAGAGTAAAAAAACAAACACATCGAAAGAGCGCGGACAGCAGCCTATGCCTATGGGGTTCCGGACTAAGGACTCCAACAGCCTCCTAAACATTTCCATTAAAATATCTTTACCACCACTCCTGGCTTCAAACTTTCACGATATATGCCAATCTTTGCACCTTTAGCAGGCAGCTAAGAATGATTTCACCTCTTAAGGAATATGCCAGAATAGTACTCTAAAAAGAAAATTATGCCGAATGGACAATACGAGATTTGAATACGTACTGCAATCTTAAGCGATCCCTCTATATTCTTATAGTAGTAAAGTGTTGCAACAAAATGCGAGAATAGCTCAGTATATCATCAGCGCACAATTTTTTTCCATTAAACAGGCGTAGGCTGACCAAGACGTTTCTGCGCGAGGGGTGACATTTCCACGCCAATGCCTTTAGACAAAGCCTATCTAATGCTCAACTGCCTATTTTTTCTGCTGTAGCAAACAAAACAACCGATGCAAGAGAAAGTAAGTAACAGGGCTGTTAAAATTTCTCTCGTTTTTGATGTTTGTTGTCCTTACTTTCGCGGTGTAATTATTATTAAACCGCACTATAATTCTCTCATTATTTGGCGCTCGTGTTAATTGCCTTGTGACAACTCACATATATGAGTATGCAAATGCTTATGCCATAAATAATTATATGAACAATAAATAAATAAATAAGTACTGATGAAGACTGACTCAAAATCTAGCTCAAATTGGCGGAATTACTGTTAAGGAAACGTTCGATCATGATCAGAGTAAGACTTCCGGGAAGATGGGCGCTGCTAAGGCATGATTCAGCCGCGCACTTACAACAGAAAGAAATCACTCTCTGCAAATGGCCAATAAGAATGGCGGCATGCATTTAACAATCGGTGCTCTATAGACTATATCTAAAAAAAAATCAGCTACGAACAGAACACTCGTGACAGAAACCATGAATGCGAGAGTATTTGCTGCTTCAGAAGACATTAAAGTAGGGAGCATATGCAACACAACGAAGCGGTATTCATGCCATTAGTGGGAAAGTCCATTGCTAAAATACTCTTCCTTCTTCGCTTAAAATATGCTTGTCTTGTTGCCTTCGTTCAATTTTTCTTATTGCTTATGTGGTAACCATGCAACGGTATCGCAGTAATAGATGCAGAATTGATAACTTTGCAGTAACCGTTGCTGGCACATTTCTCACGATCGTGTAACACTCACTGTTCGTGGCGATACTCCTGGGCGCGAGAGATGTCATCGTGGTGCTTTATCCTCTCAGGCCGGGTCACGTGACCCTCCTATTCCCCCCCCCCCCCCCCCCCCTGCTGCCTGTACACAAGATCTTTGCCATCGTAGGATAGGTCATAAGAAGGACGCTTTTAAACGAGCCTCAGGGAAACATCGTTGATTTCCACGACATTCGTAGTAGGTTGTCCTCGAAAACAATTTGCATGAAACAACGGCGGCCCCATCCATAAACACGTGCATCAATCTGGAGCTTCGCGCGTGTGGTACGCGCACATTTTTCTGACGAGAAAGCCAGTGTAATAAGTGCGAAAGAAAGCAACAACGGCACACAACCTTCATTGCCAAGGGAGATCATTGCTCTGGACTGAGGACTCAGCTATTTGTCGCAATCGGACGGGAAAACATGGCACGCGCACTCGGGAAGCTCAAGGAAACCATGCTCCCTGATAATTTCCACACATTGCATTCGCACTGAAGCAAACTTAATTTCCTAGTCTTAACCGCAGCTCTTAAAAGAGATAGTTGCTT
>NC_139348.1:161769512-161784512 GCF_055883805.1 Amblyomma maculatum
TAGTTGCTTTGCACGCGACGAGTAGCAGTCACGAAGAATAGGCCTAACAGAGAGCAAAACTAGAGTAGCATTTTCTGTAGCGTACTCCTTTGTAGGAACAAGATATTCTGTCCAAGCCCTCAGGCTGATTTTCACCACTCACTACACGAAATGAGACACTTTGGTAACGTAAGCATATTCTCTTCGTAATAACGTTTATTGGATGTAATCAGCAATGAAATGTGACATTTAACCGCTGAAGTTCTGAGTTTACAATTACAGGACGTAGAAAACTCCTTTAAAAACTTTGTATTTGCTAAAACCTCGCATATTTTAAAGTGAGAATTGGCTTCCCAATTTCTAGTGATCAACATTTGCCCCAGCGCTCGAGCAGCATGCTTTAATAAGGAGTGAGCTAGAGCACAAGCTATTCTCGTTTTACTCCCTTATCCATGTTTGAAGTGCACAGAGTACTAAACTTCATATAAATATAAAACTATAGCAGGAGCCTATATGCGGGAGCATAGAAGCGGCTTCCAATTACAAAAACTGTCTCAATCTATGCGCATCTAGACAAGGTGGCACGCTGCACAAGATCGAGCGCTTCCTACACGGACTTCTCTAAAGCTTGGGCTTGCCCTTTCGCTCATATGTAGCGTGACCAGGGATCCGTTCACCCTGCAGCTCGCTGTGAAGTATGACATCAAATTTTACAGAAATTAGCGGACCGCTGAGGAGAGGTGAATAAATCTTTATGAAGGGAAAAGGGGATGGAAATGGGAAAGTGACGAGCAGGTTGGTCGGCTCCATTAGTCTAGGGCTACGGCGGCTTTTGCGGCTTCACCGACCAGGAGGATGATCATTAACTGGACGTCGAAGGACACGCCGAGGAAAAAGTTAGCTCCGCTGATCGCATGAGGCTTCACCCATCTCCCGGTTCCTAATAGAAATTTCACGCTAGCGGTAGGCCACGCAGGCATCTAGGCGCGGCCTGGTTAAAATGGTTATTTCGATGACTGGTGGCCTTCTAGATAAATGGGGCATGGGAACTTAGTGAGGGCTTTGTACGCGGTAACCAAGAGGCTGAAGACTATCAAGAAGGCGATAATCGCTCCTGTTTATTATGAGAATATAAGTAACACCCAAGTCAAGATCGCTATTGTAAAGCTTTTCGCATTCGAGTAACTATTTTAATGTAGCCTGGAAAGTGTCTGCTCATGGCAAAGAGCTTTCCCGGAGTCAGAAATCAGTGCTACCGGTCCAAAGACTGCGCGATATGTGCGCTCCTCAGAAGCAATCGCTTCACGCCGGCATTTTTGCTCGCCTAGATTTCCAAGGCGCAACATGTGCAGAACATACGTAACGTGGAAAAGACGTATAGGTGAATATAGAAGAACTCTCCGGCAAGGTTTCTTAGAGGTGCTATCTTAACCAAACTATCAAAAGAAAATGAATATGAAAGCGGTGCACATAGCAATAAAGGCCTCTTCGTGTACCGGAGCGCATAATAAGGGAACGTAATTTCACCTGACAACGAGAGGCGAAAGGAAATAAAAAATGGCGGAGGTGGAGGGGCAGTTAGTATGACGCGAGAGCATTAGTGACTGCCATCTGCCGGCTTCTGTTGCAGATCGTCTTTCATGTGCACGAGTATGCACTTCGGGCCTACGAGTAGCTTGCTTGGCTCGGGACCTATGGGTCCTGGAAGGCTGCATTTCATTCTCAGCTTACAATTTGAAAGGCGAAGCCCTAATAGCGAAAGTTGGTTCTCTTCTTTGCTGTACCTTTAACACTTTTCGCACAGGTCGTACAGCGCATATGCACCACTTATGCTTATGCATCACTTGTTTTCATATGTAACGGTTTTTCAGGAACAAAAAAAAAAAAAAGGCGTATAAATCAACAATGCACCTTGACTCGGAACTCTCGCCTATGATAGCTAAGACTTTGATAGTTAGGCGAGCTCAGAAGGTTTCCTGTAAATATTTTCAAAAGAGACATTGCAGTAGCAGACGAGCTGGTGCCGTTGCGTCGTAATAGAAACCAGCGCCAATGAACGTGACGAAATTTCAATGACACAAGACGATAATAAACCACAGGTAGATATTTACTGAGAAAAACAAAGCCTACAAGAGGCGTCGCCTTGGTCACCAGGTGGAACAACATAAAATAATGAAAATGCTAAATATGAACAAAAAATCTGGGAACTAATTTATAATGGCAAGACATCAGACGAAGAAATATCGAAATTAGCCTGCCGTTGATGTCATGCATTGTTAGACGTATAAACGTCACACGATAATAGTTCCCACTTTCAAAGCAAAAAGTAAGAGGAGTGAGATCAGGTTTGTTGTCTGCCGTTTTTCTTTCTTCTGTTGTTCTGCACGTCCAATTGGCGGGCGGCGTGTAGTTGACACGAAGAGACGACGAACTCGAAGCAACAGGCGAAGTTTAACTTTATATAACAGTAACAGAGAAACACTACAAAGACCTATTTAAAGAAGGGAGGCAGGTACAGTTGAACAGCAAAGACTGACTGATACCCAATCGCAACTCCACTGGCTGGCGCGCTACATAAATCTTGAGCTCATAGCTCTCTTATCACGGCATTATTTAAAGCCGAGGCCTGCTTGCTTCCGCTGTGTGAGCCTAGACGCTTCCTCAATAGCCATTCCCAAATTTTATAGAAGGGTGCTGAGAGTGTGCGCAAGCACCGCAGCACACGCAAGTCCGTGATCCTCGGTTAGCGAGTGTGTACCCTCCAGAACTTGCGGTCAGAGCGCGCCGCCTCGTTGCGATAGGACCGGAACCGGTACTCAGGCGTGAACGACCCGCACTGGAACGTTCTCGTAGCTGCTGCCGGAGTCTGCTGCCACACGGCGCTCGTGTCGACAGGACGGCGCGGTGCCAGAATCGAAAGCGCCGCGCTTTCTTCAGGAAGACTCTCGATGTTTCCATTTGCGGCGCTTTCTTCGGTAGGCGCACAAAAACTTGAGTAAAATTAACGCCGCGCTCTTACAGATGGCTTGTGCACTTGTCTGTTTACGCACACTGAATGCTGCCATATTATCATGTGCGGTCTGATAATATATATATTGCAAAATATGAAGGACAACCATAATGCCTGTAATTAGGGCTGACCTTGAATGATACTTCTTGATGCGTTCATAGGCGGCTGTTTACAAAAGGCCACTTTGTTTTCAACTTGAGGCATTTTTATGTTCTTCGATTCGGCAACACTTGATAGAAGGAAAATAACCTGTGGTTTCTTATAGCTGCCTGCCAAGATTGCCAGATGTGGCACCTGCTGTTATCACCCGCTTCGCGAAAGCCTTTGTTGAGAGACTGCAATGATTTTTGACGCGATGTTGCGAATTCAAATGTGAGCTGGTCCGCGATGTGAGCCCGCTGCTTAGGCTGCGCGACGTTCATTTATCAAACTGACGCTCAAAATTAATTTCATAATTACAGGGCACGAAGGCCGTGGGACCCCACCTAGACCTCGTGAGTTGAAAGTTTTGCAAGTGTAGTCTAAACGATGGACAGCTTTTTACCGTAGACGTAAAAGGTCTCACGTGAGGTAGAAAATCTGCGAGAGGAATGCGGTTCGAATAAACATCCTGCAGTTGTGTCACATGGGACAAATGATGTGTCGATGAAAATAAGTAATGCGACAAGAGCCTACAACGCTTTCTCTCACCAGAATAGGATTTGTGCTCCCTGCTATATCGCTCCATCACAACGCCATTACATTTTATATATCTCTTAGCTCTCAGCTCTGAATTCGCCGAGGCCATGTAGGAAATGACCCATGTGGAGGTGTGTCATGCAGCGGAGGACTCCTGACTCTAGAGAGAGGCTACAATTGGAAAGCGAACAGGGCAACGTTTACAACTAGATCCGACTGAGCGAAGACAAGTGTGAACATTGTATAATGTAGAGTGCTTCGCAGGACGAGCAATTAAGTCATGCTAATGGGAGGATATTTACGCCTGCAAGGGGCGCTAACAGGTTTCTGGTGCTGTACGTTGGAGATGAAAAAAAAAAAATCGTGGTATCGACATCGTTCTTACTGCGGGTTGAACCCATCTAACGCCATTATCATCGGGAAGTGGCAGGTGTCGAAATTAGGCCGCATTCTAGAGCAGGTGGACCTCTTCATACACAGATGTGCATTCAGTAGGTGCTAGTAGTTGTCGGAGAAAGCTTGCGTCTTATGATAGGAAATTGTAAGATACTGTTGCACCCCGTCTAATTCTATAAGTAACCCCATTGCTCCCTCTCAAATGCATTTATATATTTGAAGTCTGCGTCTAAGGCGCATGTTAGCAACATAGATGGCGAAAAGAGAGCACAATGCACCAATCTCTTTTTGTAAATTGTCTCCCTTGCGGCGGCATAAGACTATTGACGTGTAGACTATTTACACGTGAATGGTTGAAAGCAGCCCATTTCAATATCCTAAAATTCACTGCAGCGAAGCCGACAGAAACCCCGCTTGTGGAAATGAAAAGTAAGTGGATGCTCCGGCTATTAATTTTTACTTAACTGTAAAGAAAGACGTTGCTATAAAAATGAATCACACGATTTTTGAATTGTAAAACACGGAAATCATCAACGAGCACCAAAACTATAGTAATGCAGAGCAAGAAATCCTTCGCCTTCATTATTGATGCCCTCTTGGGAATTTTTTTTTTGTAATATATGCATAACATGGAGCAGATGTATTCGCTGTTGTTTTTCTCAAAGCTTTAGCATAAATCATTTAATGTCATTTTTTTTTCTCTAACGGCCCATTTTTGTTACCGTCGGTGCTGCTCTGTAAATGGGACGCCTCAAACTGTTTTCCCTGGCTTCCCCGCAAGTAGTGATTGCAAATAAACTTTAACTTTTATTATGTGACGCAGTACTCTCTTTACTGCGAATGATGATGTAATGTAAAGTACTCAGCAATATTTGGAAAGCACCACTAATGCTTCGAGTCCTTGTCGAAATCAGGACCTGATGAGAAATTCACTAGTGGTACGACACGCGCAGCATTGCAAGCGTGCTAGATCGTCTTTTAGGTCTCCTAGATGCAAAACAGAAACTTTGTTAAGTAACACTAAAAGGCCGTCCCTTTGAATATATACATTACAAAATGTTATAGCCAAGAGAGTTCACTTTTTCACAAGCCCAAGTGTCTTCAAATTGCCCTGACAATAAGAGTGGTGGAACAAATTGGCAGAACTTACCTCATTTGAAACGACTGTGGTCCGAAGCACAGTTTTTTCGTCTTACTTGTTTTCCTCGGTGTAACTGATGTTAGTTACATGACGGCATGGTGCTGCACGGGCCAGAAGAGGGGCTGGGTGTTCATCACGGCATGTGGTGGAATGCCGAAGACTGCCGCTGCTTCCTTGTTTCCAGCTGGAGGGAGGATGAGCTGGTTTGCCCGGAGGCAGAACAGAGGCCTAACTTGAACAGCGGCTAGACCCCGGGCTCGCAGGTCATGGCGCAGCCCCAGTCTTCTGCCCCGCTCGTCTTCTGTTCGACCGCCTTGTCAGCTGCCTGCGATCCTCTCCCCCACTCTGCCATTCGCCTTCTCTTTTAAGCCCTTTCGCTTCATTGTTGTGCTGCCTTTCCACGGGTTGATCGGTTTCCGCGGCCACCAGCTGACATTGTTAGCTCCCCGCGGCTTTTGCCCTTTCACAGGTCCCGTCCCAAGAGAGTAGTCGGTGGCCATCCATATGTCAACAGATTTTAGTACCGTGATACCAAATATGGACATGCCTAGAGTTTGGCCAGTCAACGCCGGCATGGCGCGGTAAGCAGTGCCCATGAGTCACTGACCGGCGTCCGCAGCCTCGTGCACGCGCACGAGCCGTCGCAGGGTCACGTGGACGCAGCTAGCTAGCACAGGACCGGGTTAATTGGAGAAATATGGGAGAGGCCTTCGCCCTGGAATGGGTATAGACCGTTTACAGAGAGTAGTTCCACTCTCCCTAACAGGTGGCGCCACTAGGATAGCCGTCATTGCTGGCCTTCGGAACGCATCGGCGTGTAGTGCGGACTGCTGCTGTGCATTTTGTGTACGAACGCCGGCTGACTTTTAAACAACGCTGCTTTGATGCAGGTGTTATCTGCATTGTCGAAGTATTCTGCGAGGAAGTAGAGCTAATGACCCTGTTGCTTATTGGCGGAAGAACAGATGATGCTTTCTACATAAGGTGCACATCATGGCCTAGGCCACCGTTTTTCTCGGAGGTGTATCACGAGTTCATGTTCTTTTCTGGAACAAGAAAGCGCCTGTGAATTGTAAAGAAAGACTATATACCTCACGTACCAGCTCATGTTAGCACCGGCAGTACCCATGGGAATGCGAGAACGACCCTGACGTTTTCTGAGTAGTTGTCTATTGGGTCTTTGCACCACTGCCGCGTTATTTTCGCAGGGCGTTAAGAAGTACCTTGACGGGGCTATTAATGTATATGCATTTAAAAGAATTGATTATGCAGAGAAGAAAATTCAGTGTGGGCATGCCATTGAATCTGCTTACTTTAATTAGGTACTGTTTCCAAAGATATGCGGGTTCGAATACCGGCCTCGGCGGCTGCTTTTCCGCGGAGCTGAAAACCCAGGCGACCGTGTGCTGTGCGATATCAGTGCACGTTAAAGAACCCAAAGGGGCGGGAATTTCTGCAGCCCTCCACTCATAGCCTGAGTCGCTTTGGGACGTTAAACCCCACAAACCAAACCAAACTTTAATTAGGCAAGCACTGCTGCAATACATGTAATAACTGCTACTTTTATAAAACTAACGCACGGGCAAATGATGCAATTTACCATGATAAGATTATTTATATCACCGCTTGCTTGGGCTGCCTACTGTGGGCTCTGAATTCCGGTGCAGTTTCGAGTCGCCTTTCGCCCTTTGCGCAAGAAAATAAAAAAAAGTACGTTTGAGGGAATAATCAGTTTGTAATCTATTCAGTTTTACAGAAAATTATGTTTTCCACAAAAAGCGCTAGAGAGGGAATTGATAAAGAGAAAAGAAACGCGTCGTCGGCGGACGGGTTTGTCAAAACGTTCTATCCGATGCAGACAGTCGTAAGGACAAAATAAAAGAGCTATACATGGTTAAATAAACATTTCTTAGCGCCTACACATACTATGGGCATTGACATGAAGTTTTTTGGCTGTCTACAAGCTCGTTGTTCCCAGCGACAGCGGGTACGCCGCACCGTACAGCTGAGTACCAGCGCGCCGGAAGCCGTCAAACCAGAAGGCCCGAAGGCCAGCGATGGCGGAAGGGTCACATGATCAAATATGGCAGCGCCCATGCGCTCGCGCTGTAAAGGGTCTATACAGTTAGTCAGGCTGATGATGATGATAATGATGATAGCAACAGTTTTGGAAGGCAAGCTGGATGGTTTATTATAAACGCAGATTTTAAAATAGTGAGGGAAAAGCATAAAAAATGGTTTAAATGTAGTTTTCGCCAATATGAATGACGAAAAGATGGTTGAGTGAAATGTTTTTTTTCGCTATTGGCTGCATTGTGACGGCATACGATTATCTGTTTGTACAAACAAAACTTGAAGATTTGAAAACCTGCGATTACACTCTCCTAAATTCATTGCAGCGGGGGTGACTGTAAAGCCAACTGCGGAAGTGAAATGTGAGTTGACACTCAGACCATTTATTTTCAGTAATCTGTAAAAAGGGGTTGGATAAAGCGTTGTACTAAGGGGTTTCAATTGCAGTATACAGAAAAAAAATCACGGAGTTGCTTAAGCTGCGCTTGAAAGTAGACGCGGTAACGCTTCTTACACAATCTTTTCCTTCCGCAATTTTTTGTGTGAATGAGAAGCGGCCACAGAGTTTGACAAGGCGTTAAACATCTTTTGTTGGTCTGTTTCCGGGTGGCATATTACCAAATCCTATTATGTAGGAGCACTCGAGCAGACGACGCTCTGGCACGTGGATGGGATGGATGAAATATAGGAGCGTCCCCTTTGAAACGGGGTGGTAGCAGTAGCTATCATGCTCATTTTTCTCCCTATATCTTAATTATTGTTTTAGATTGGTTAACTATACCATCATTCTATTTATTAAATTTTTGTTTCTACCATTACTAACATTATCTAGTTAGTAATGTTAGTTAGTACTAACATGTTAGTACTAAGATTATACATTACTACATTACTAACTTTAAGTTAAAGTAACATCTTTGTATCACTACAGGCTTTTGAGATTATATAAACAAGGCATCAGTAAAAAAGACAACACACTAACACTCATAGCAGCGCTTCAAGACAACATAAAAACATACAACACCCGTAACCCGGAGCATTGACACGTTTCAGCGTGCCGGACGAACTATGGCAGGCAGATGCTTTGCTTTAGGCTTCCTACCATACTAAATCAATACTTTGCTAATAGTGGTCAAGATTTCTCTCTTCCTCCCATTAAATTAATCCGCGAAATGTTTCTATAAATACATATTTTTAAGTGTTCTGTCTTGCGGCGTTTAATTCTGTTTTATTTTCATGTATTTTTCCTGATTTACCTAGTGCTTTTTTGTAGTCTAATTATTTCTCCATTGACTGTTTATTCACTGTGTGGGCGTGACTTTCTCTGCTGTGAAATGCCGTCATATGCAGGGGCAGCCGCTCCGTCAAGCTGCTCTTCGAAGCAGCTTTTTAGCGGCTGCTCCTTTCCTTTCCTTGAAGTAAAGGAAAAATAAATTATTAATATTATTATTATTATTATTATTATTATTATTATTATTATTATTATTATTATTATTATTATTATTATTATTATTATTATTATTATTATTATTATTATTATTATTATTATGTCATTTCTCTGCTTTTAAGCCACCAATCTTCCAGTCGTTTTTTGCTAGCTTCCACTGCCGGTTTATTCACCCGGCTAATGGTATCTCTAAATCCCAGAGCTTCAGGAACAGTGACTGCACCTGCATCAGCTTCCGGATGGATACCATTACATTCGAGTATAATATGGTGAATTGTTTCACTGGAATTACCATATACAGCACATGCGTCATCTTCATTGTTAAATTTCTTTTTGTAACTGCGTTTCTAAGGTACCCTGATCTAGCTTCAAAAAGTAGGGCCCTGCCTCCTGAGTTATCAAAGAAAGCTTCCTTCATGATCTGCCTTTTCCACTTTCGGTATATTTCCACACTCTGTTTCTTTTCCATCGAATTTATCCAATTTTTACCTTCTGTGTTTTTCACCTGTTGCTTAATGCTCTTTATTTCTCCGTCCTTGTTACTAGCATACTTACTAGTTAGTTTCCTAGTTCTTTTCCTCCATTGTGAGTCAACACTTTTTAAGTACAGGTATTTAAATACCTTAGCTGCCCATCTGTTACTGTCCAGTTTCCTCAGGCGTTCCTCATATAATATTTTACTCTGAGCTTCCCGTTCTTCGAAAGATTCCCAGCCCATATCTCCCTGTACCGCCTCATTTGGGGTTTTTTTGAGCAGCGTGATTTCTCTGAGCAGCATCACCTGGCGACAAATAATGGAAATATTGTCAAAGCGAATAAGAGCGCATTTAAAGGCCACTGTTCCCTCAATGGATTAACACTACTCATCTAAGCACTGATGCCACTGCAACACCTGTTCAAATCCGGTATTGCAATTTTTTTTCAAAATTTTTTCTTTGAATTCCCATCATTAAATAAGTTACTAACAACTTTCCTGGGGTGTGTTTCCATTTAGGTTGCATTATGTGATGTTTTTGGTTCTTAATATGACAAAAACCAGCTGTGCACCCAACCACGAGGTGACGGTATGACAACGGTCATACTAAAGCAATTACCTTCAGCCTGCCTTCAGTGAGGGCATGTTACCTTTAGGTTGCATTCTGAGACACCTTTCAACAACCGTCGGTATGACAAACGGTTACGCTAAGCAATTACCTTCACCCTAATCAATTCCTGCCTTCACTTAGTGTATGCTACCTTTATGTTGCGTTAAGAGAGACCTTTCAGCAACAATCGCCATTTAACTCGCTGAGAGCGTCGTCTGCTCGGGTACTCCTACGGGATATGGCTTCTGTGGTAAGGAAGAATTCGCAATGGTGGCGTAGAGGTAGAACGTCCGCCTCGCATGCAAAGAGGACCGCGTTTCGAGGCCACGCAATTCTCCACCGGATCACACACAAAAAAATGTCCGCGTGTCGATGGAATTGTATAAACAGGTTTGGGGTGTGACGTGATGCTAGTGAACACCTCCGGTAATGCACTCCCTCAGCAGAACAAGATATAACTCAAGTTGCTGACATTCTAGTGGAACTCAAGAAGACGAAATGGGCATGGGCCGCACATGTTCTGCGAGGAGAGGCTAACCGATGGTCGTTTCGTTTAGAAAACTAGATTCCAAGGGAAGAAAAGCGTAGCAGGGGGCGGCATAAAGTTAGGTGGGCGGAGGAGGTTAGCAAGTTCGCAAGGATCAAGTGGATATGCAGCTAGCACAAGACCGGATTAATTGGAGGAGTAGGGGAGAGGTCTTCGCCCTGCAGTGGGTATAGACAGGCTGGTGATGATGATGATGTTGATGATGATATCACCAGTTTGGGAAGCGAAGCTGGATGGTTTATTATACCACGCGATTTCATGATAGTGAGGCTAAAAGCATAAAAATGGTTTGATGTATTTTGTCGGAAATATGGACGAATAATATATAGTACAATGAATTTGTTTTTCGCTTTTGGCTACATTGTGAGAGCAGACGATTATCTGTTTATACAAACAACTCTTGAAGGTTTGAGAACATGGGGTTAAAATGTCTTAATTTTATTGCAGCGGAGGCGACTGTAGAGCCAACTGTGAAAAGTGAGTCGAGAGTCAGGCTATTTATTTGCACTAATCTGTAAAAAGAGGGTGGTGTAAAGCCTTGGACTAAGAAGTTTGAAAAGCAGCAGAGAGAAAAAATTACGGAGTTGCTTAAACTTCTCTTTGAAGTATAGACGCGGTAGCGCCTTTTACACCATCTTGTCATTCCGCAAATTTTTGTGTTATTTTGAAATGGTCACAGAGTTTGACAAGGCGTTAAACGTCTTTTATTGGTTTGTATCCGGGGAAAGGAAGTATTTGCAGCGGTGGTGTAGAGGTACAACATCCGCCTCGCAAGAGGACCCTGTTTTGAATCGCGATGCCGCGCAATTCTTCACCGGATAGGAAAAAAGAAACGTCCGCGTGTCGATGGAATTGTATAAACAGGTTTGGGATGTGATGCTGGTGAACAGCTCCGGTAATGCACTCACTCAGCAAAACAAGATATAACTCAAATTACTGATATTTTAGTGTAGTGGAAGAAATGGGCATGGGCAGGACATGTAGTGCGAAGAGAGGATAACCGATGGTCGCTTAGGGTAACAAACTGGATTCCAAGGGAAGGAAAGCGTAGCAGGGGGCGGCAGAAAGTTAGCTGGGCGGATGAGGTTAAGAAGTTCGCAGAGGTCAAATGGATGCAGCTAGCACAGGACCAAGTTAATTAGATGAATATAGGAGGGCTTGACTCTGCAGTAGGTATAGTGAGGCTAATGATGATGATGATAGCCCCAGTTCTGGAAGGGAGGCTGGTGTTTTTAATATAAACGAGCGATTTTAAAAACGTGAGGCAAAAGCATAAAAAAAATGTTTCAATGTAGTGTAACGGCAATATGAATGACAAAAAGATAGTACAATGAAATGTTTTTTTTCTATTAGCTACATTGTGACAGCATACGATGATCTGGTTATACAAACAACACTTGAATGTTTGAAAACATGGGATTAGAATGCCTTAATGTATTGCAGCGGAGGCGACTGTAAAGACAACTGTGGAACTTATTCATTTGCATTGATCTGTAAAAAGAGGCTGGTGTAAAATATTCGTCTAAGATGCTTGATTTGCACTATACTGAAGACAATTACGGAGTTGCTTAAAGGGACAGAACACTGGTCAAAATATGTTATGAGATTATGGTAGAAATGAAAAGATCTTGCGTCATATAGTACAGATCTAGCACTACAATATCAAAGAGGCTTTACAAATTTAATTTGTCATTGAAAATTGCATAAAAACAACCGAGGCGCTATCTAGCGGATAAACCCTAGTACTTTCAGTGTAGCCCCCACGTGACTACATGTCAGCAAAATATCGATTATTTTCGTAACTGCGCATTGTTCTTTATTCTTCTAGGAGTGCTTGCCATAATTTATTATATTTTGCGCTCTCTCCAGTACGTCCTTAAATAAAAACCACCCCTGCTTTCGCACCGCGAGAGGTATGCTTTCAGGTTTCGCCACTAGATGGCGCCACAGTGTTTGCAATTTCGTGAATGAAGCAATGACAGTGCCCACTAAAACTTTCGTCGACGAGGGCGTGCTTTAGTGTGAAGCTTAAAATTACGTTACTCTAAGCAAAAATTTCTGATTGCTGTCTGGAGAGTGAAAGTTATATATGGTTTCGGTACGTATTTTTTGTCGACCACCAGTCGTCATCGCGGTCGCTGATCATGGTTTCCAGCATCGTACTACATAAAAATGGCCGCACGCATTGATAAAAAAATTCCCGGCAAACTGGAGAAGTCCAAGCTCGAAATTTCTTTTCGCCCCTGTGGAGGAGTTGGACGGGTGCCAGAGGGCGGAAGAGGGACGGTGCAGAAACCGAAATTTGTAAATTTTGCGGCCACGTGGCAACATTCGATTATATAATATGGAGATGCGTTCGTGCACCAGGGCGCAACGCGATTAAAACTAGCGATGAATGGGAGACCACGCTAAGAAGCTCCGACGAAAAAACACAGCGATTTGCCGTCCGCCTGGCGGCCGAGGCTGAAGACCTCTTCTCCTAGGCGGGGCCGGGTGTCCTCAGGCCGCGGTGCGACAGACTGCCTCCCCGGACGCCTGCGTGCGGACCCGTAGGTGGCTGCTGCACCATATTCGGCGGAAATAAATGTTCTTCCTCCTCCTCCCGGCAAAATTTTTCTACAGCATTTCTAACAAAACCGTATGGAATCGAACATTTTAGTCAAATTTTTCACTGCGGCGAAAAAAAATCAAGACCTAAATTCTAGTGTTCTGTCCCTTCAAGCTTCGCTTTAAGGTAGACGCGGTAGTGCCTTTTACAGCGTCGGTTCATTTAGAGAATTTCGCTGTCCTTGAGAAATGGCCACTGAGCATGACTAGGCATTAAACATCTTTTGTTGTTGCCGGGGAAGGGAAGGTTTTGCAGCGCTAGAACGTCCGCCTCGCTTGCAAGACGACCCTGTTTCTAATCCCGATGGCACGCAATTCTCCACCGGATCAAAAAAAAAAGAAACCACGTGTCGATGGAATGGCTTAAAGAAGTCTGCGATGCGCCTTGACGCCGGTGAACACCTCCGGCAAAGCACTCCCTCACCAGTGTAGGATATAATTAAAGTTACTGTAGTTCTGGTGGAAATCAAGAAGACGAAATGGGCATGGACCGGACATGTTGTGCGAGGAGAGGATAACCAATGGTCGCTTAGGATAACAAACTAATTTCAAGGGAAGGAAAGATTAGAAGGGGGCGGCAGAAAGTTAGGTGAGCGGATGAGGCTGAGCCGTTCGCAGGGGTTGTGATGAATTCAGCTACTAAAAGTTGTCCTGGGTCCACACCGGGCATGATGCGATGGAGGCACAGACTGGAAGTATAATTTTAAACACATTTAATTAAAACAACTGCTTAGTTTCGCCTACGGCTTGCCGTCACTGGGCTGCGCTGCGGCGTTGGCGTGGTGCGGCACGGGCTTTGAAGAAGTGCTGGAATGCCGAATACTGGGCTGCGAAGCTCAGTCGGTGTGGTGTTGCATGCGCCCTGAAGAAGGGCTGGGTATTCGTCACGGCAAGGTGGTGGAATGCCGAGGGCTGCCGCTGCTTCTTGTTTACAGCTGGCAGAGGCATGAGGTGCCAGGCGTGGAGACAGGATTACAAGGGCCAAACTTGAACGGGGGTATGGCCCGGGCTCGCAGGTCGTGGCGCAGCTTCAGTTTTCTACCCTGCTCGTCTTCTGTTCGACCGTCTCGTCCGCTGCCTGCGATCCTCTCCCCCGCTGTCCCGTTTGGCTCCTCTTTTAAGCCCTTTTGCAACATTGTTGTGCCTCCTTTTCACGAGTTGACCGGTTTCCGTGGGCGCCTGCTGCCTTTGTTAGCTTCCTGCGGCTTTTACCCTTTCGTCCTTTCACAGGTGGTGCCGTCCGAAGGGACGGTGGCTGTCCATATATGAGCAGATTTGCGTCCCTTAATATCAAATGTGGACGTGCTTAGAGTTTCAACACTCGAAGCCTGCATGGCGCGGTCAGCAGTGCCCATGAGTCAGTGACCGGCGTCCGCAGCCTCGTACGCGCTCACAAGCTATCACTGGGTCAAGTGGAGGCAGCTGGCACAGGACCGGGTTAATTGGAGGAATATGGGAGAGGCCATCGCCCCAGGGTGGGTATACAAGTAGTCAGGCTGATGATGATACTCATCATAGCAGCAGTTTTGGAAGAGAGGCTGGATTGTTTGTTATAAACGCGCGATTTTAAAATATTGAGGCAAAAGCATAAAAATGGTTTCAATGTAATTTGTCGGCAGTATGAAATGTTTTTTTTGTTCCCTATTCGCGGCATTGAGATGGCATACGATTATCTGTTTATGCAAACAATACTTGAAGGCTTGAGAACATAAGATCGCAATGTCTTAAATTTATTGCAGCGGAGGTGACTGTAAAGCCAACTGCCGAACTGAAAAGTGAGTCGATACTCAGACTATTTATTTGCACCTGTCTGTAAAAGCCGGCTGGTCTAAAACGTTCCACTAAGGGGTTTCAAATGCAGCGTACAGAAAAAAAATTTACGGAGTTGCTCAAACTTCGCTTTAAAGTATAGATGCGGTAGCGCCTTTTACACCATCTCCTCCTTCCGCAAATTTTTGTGGGATTGAGAAACGGCCACAGAGTTTGATAAGGCGTTAAACATCTTGTGTTGGTCTGTTTCCGGGGTAAGGAAAGATGCGT
>NC_139348.1:161789512-161827012 GCF_055883805.1 Amblyomma maculatum
GTGTATAGTATGCACCATCGTGAAATAAAAAAGTGAATTGATGCAGTGGATTCGGTTACACAGCTGCATAAGGGAGTAGTTATGTGGCTGAACTGATTTGAGAATGCGAGGCTTTGATTGTCAGCGTTGATGTGTAGCTTTCCTTTCTTTTATCTCGCATTAAGCGAGAACACTTGGGCCACATAGTCTGCGACCTAGTGTGAGCTTCGGCAAAGTAGCATGCGAGCTTCGGTACTGTCCAAATAACAAACGTAAATTCATTTTCTGATTGGCTGTGCGCGTCTTGCCTGACGTTAAACCTGTGACATACGTGGAGAATGAGTCTGTCTTGTTCATTGAAGCGCGTACGATAAAGCATAGCTCTTAAATCTTGCCCAGTGGCGTCACATTGAGTGAAGACTCTACAATGACCAGGCCTCTCATTCAAAACCGTCTTTGAAAGTTCAGAATGCTGGTTCCTTCTTTGTGTCCCTTGGAATCGGCACGTGCTTTGTCTCTCGAAGGCAATCTGCCAATTCACTCGAAATCTGAGAATACTAATGCACCTGAGGCTGGTAATAACTAATGAGTACTGGAAATACGCTCTTATGCTTCTTTGAGGAAGACCAAGTGTTATGTGATGTACTTACATGTAGGCAGATTACTGCAGACAAATAACCCAGGAACAATATCAAGTGATCAGTACGTAAGTATGCAGAGTTGAAAAGTAAATGATTTTAAATTTTGTGCAGCAGAGACGCCCAAGAAAACTTAGAAAGAAATCAATGTGTGTCAACTGCAGATGTAAATATAAGGCTTATGTATATATATCCTTTATTGTTGCGAGCTCACGACGCAGAAAAGTGCCCATTTGTACATTTTAAATGCGCATGCTCGAGCTGCACCAGTGATAAACACGGTATGGCACACAAGCTTCTGGAGACGTTTTTTTTATAATAAAAATCGATACAGCTCGTGTATTCTTTTCCTCTTCTCCTCCCGCTTTCAGATACCTCAAACTGCCCGCAAATAGCGGTAGAAGGCTGTAAGAAGAAAGGAAAAGTCTGCGTCCTCAAAAATGGCATGCCAATCTGCGCTGGTAAGTGGAAGTGTTCCTATTCGTGTTGAACTGATACGTGAGCTTTATCTTTTATCTATCTCTGAAGTGAGAACTAAAATGGGATTAAAACAAAAATATAGATCAATGCATACCAGAAAGGCTGAAAGCAAAATGCAAAAGAGAGCCTCAACGTATATACAAAGGAATGAGAGAAAAAGCTCCATGTTGACGGGTGCGACGCGACAACATGAATGGCTTCAGCCGGACACTATTCTATTTTTGCTGGTCCTCTTTCGCGTACACGAATGTTTGCTGTCCGTAAATTCTGCCTTTATTATCTCACACGTACTCAGCATGCAGTTGTAAGCTGCCACTTAGCGTTGGAAGTCCGCCCGAGAAAGCTATATAGCTCCACGTTAACAAACCCGTACGAACGTGCCTGCATAACTATATAACTAGCCTGTGTGGGTAGTGATCGAAGGTTCCCATGTTCTTTTCAATATAACCTGTCCATCTCAAAGATGCTACCCGATCTGGTAGCTCCTGTACACTCGATCATGTGATTAGCCTTGTGACGTCACACAGCCCGCCAGCCGATCAGTGCTTGGCCACGCCACTTGCCAAATAACACTTATCAGAGGCGTGCTCATGCCATTTCATTCACAACGTGAACGCCGAGTATAAAAACGAATTTCCTGGGGTATTTCACGCTATCATGTTAATGAACGAGAGCGCTTGCTGACCGATTAAGGACGAAGGACTTTGGACAACAGAGCTTTTGTAGCATCAGGCTTCCGCTCGGGGTAATCCACACGGAATCAGAGTGTATCGATGCATTATACCGCCGTCCATTTTGAACAAGGTCTGCTGTCTTTTTTCGCTGTAAGCCGACACATGCCGCAACCATAGGCGACTAGTGAGGGGTCGGTGAATGCGCCAACCTTAAAGGTATACTGAATAAAAAAATTGCTGCCGAGATTTCCAGCGCAGATGGCAGCTATCGCATTGGGAGTGACCAAAATAATCAACTTTATGGACAGAAATGAGGGGAAAGTATTTTAATGAATATCTCAAATCGCAGCACCTAGCGGGCTCCTGTGAAAACTCTGACAAAAGCGGATAACACGTCACAACTACCCCCCATCGCGGCCGGTCTCACCTGTGCATTTTTCCTTTCCCCCGTGGCACTCACAAAGCGCAGAGACGGACGTGCATTTTTTTCCCCTCGACCCCCCTCGTGTGCAGCATTCCACACTTCGCAGCATTGTGCGCGGCGCGACACTGGGGAACCGACACTGCGTGTAGCCGGTCAACCAACTCCAGATGCGAGGGCGGCGGGATCACGGGGCCATGACGTTGCTGAGGGTAGAGGTCACGTCACACCTGCCGGCTCACAGTCGGGACCGCGCTGCCTCTGACCCGGTGGCCGCTCAGAAAACGTCAAAAATACAGTGTCACAAACCCCCGCCTTTGCGGTCAACAGAGGCGCGGGATCCCCTTTACGGTTACCCGTCGTTCCTCTATGAGGTTTGAGAACACATTTAAAAGTTAGGCCAGTCAACCCGTGAAGTACGTGTGTCGGCGTGTGAGTGAAGAATAAATTCGAATAGTTCACTTTCTTTTACAAACAATTGGTATATAAATAGTAGTCCAAATTTCAGTGTATAATAATATAGTACAATGAAAAAAATAAAACGCCACGACAAGATATGGGTAAAAGACGACCAGTTAAATGACAAGATGAAAACCCGACTATGAACAAAACGCTGTGATAAAAAGAAGACTATAAGAATAATAAAGCAAGTATTCCAGATATAATAAGTATGGGCAAAAGTCACACAGAAAACACAGCGAAAAATATTAATAACTCAGGTAAAGGTTAACAAATGCGAAAATAATGTTCGATTGAACAGCAGTGTGTGGCGAAATAGAATTCTCACGGCTTTCTTGCTAGTTGAGGTGCCGAAGTCTGGGTTGTTCGGTAGCGGAGGCCTTACAGATGAGGAGAACGATGCGTCGATCGCGGGCCCGGTTAAACACAAGACGATTTCCCAGAGCGGCCGCGAGAGAGGCCCGGAAGACTGAATCTTGCTAGAGCGCATTAGCGCGGGCGTTCTGCGGTTTGTTATTTTATACATTCGGCTTGCTGCGCAGCACCCACGTCAAGGATGCGCGGTCGCTGCCCCTGCCGGCGTATTGAATCCTGCTCAGAGCAGCGGCGGGGTCCCGTGAGTTTCGCTCCATTTCTGAGTTAGAAGCTCCCGCAACTTCCGCTGTATAATAGCTGTGTCAGCATGTGACATACAGGCATCCGCTCAAAACTAACCCGAATTATGTGTCTGTACTAGTGTAATCGTGTCTTAAGAATACAATTGTGGAGCTTTCTCAATATTCTTGGATTTTTGTTCAGTATACATTTAATGCTTTCGCTGGGTGGTCGTTTCTGTGGTGATTTATTGATGTCCTTCTCTGCACAGATGATCCCAAGAAGATTTCACAATGTAGAGAAGAAGGAAGAAATGCGTGCAAAGAAATGGGCATGGAATGTGAGATAGAAGGCGGAATCCCAAAGTGCAGAGGTGAGCTGCTGGGCAAGTGTGCAGCGTGAGCTATGAATGTTCACCTAATGCGACGTCTTTTTAGCCATGAATTAATCAACTGCTTGATTTGCTTATGTACATTTTGTCATCATCTCTGACAGATCGCCATCACAAAGAATGCACCGCTGAAATAAAAAAGAATTGCGAAGAGAACGGTCGGGAATGTGTGCGCTTCTATGGAGGAGTGGAATGTGGAAGTAAGTTACAAAATATTGCACGTCTTGTTTAAAAGTCATCAAATCACTATATGTTTCTTCGGGCGCAAAAATTATATAAAAAAAACCAGCGCAATTTGGTCACGTTCCAGACAGTAGGGCTCTGTACACTACTTCTGAGTTCTTACCCTCCATATTTATATATTTATTGTTTCAGTGCTTTCTTCCGCACTGTATAGCGTATTTTCGAAATGTTAGAGCAAGCAGAGAAATGGGTCACTGGAGGCCACTGCAAGGAGCTCGCACATATTTGTTATCATAGTTTAAGTGACTGACGAACTTTTATGCGAGCGTTGTGATCCGTGATATAAGGCGCGGCATTGACAAGATCTGCAGCCTTAATGAGAGCGCGGCAGGTAATACTTGTCTATATGTTTTAGTGGCTTAAACAAGAAGGAAAATAAAAGGAACACTCAAGAACTCCCACAAATAAACTGTAATTTAGGAAAGCGCAAATAAACAAGTGAAGAAAAAGCGGAGCATCGCACTCAATAAATAATTAAAATTCATACAAGAAGGAACAGTCTATAAGTGACCTATAAAATTGATCCTTGAATAGAGAGGAAGGCGACGAGTTCCACTTTGACACTGTGGACAAAATGCCTTGTAAACGGGAGCGCGGAATACAGGGACAGACGCTATGAGCTCAGACTGACACATTACTAAGAAAATTACTTTTCTTTTTAAAGCACTGGTTTGAGCTAAAATGTGGTTTCACGTGGTTCAGTAGAGGTATTTTCGATTTCCCGCTCAAATATTCATGTGAGAAAAGCTGACTAAAGTTTCTAGGCACTTCTACTTTGGAAATGGCTCCATCTGTGCTGTTGAAAAATCCTAATTTCTGGGTACAGGTTGAAGGGTGTGCACCTACACTGACTCCTTACCCAAGGAGCACAAAGCGTCATTCCAATATTGTAAATGTGAGGACCCAGCTCTCCTCTAGAAAGGACCGGCTAGCCAACGTATTTATCGCATTGGGCCGATTTTGCCTTGTTCTGCTTAAGGGAGTAAATTAGTACAAATTATTTCTGGAATATAGGAGCCGGCAATCATTAAAAGCAGTACACTTTATGATGACTGGATGCAGTGCCAAGGTAGCAGAAAGCTGCCAGGCGCCGAAACAGGAAGGACCTGGGGCATGGGTTTCAGGATTAGATGAATGCACAGAGCAAAATAGTTTACGGGCCGTCAATGTTGTGTTGGATACACTTAAAGAAAGCAAACAGAATTTGAAGTTAGAGGACCCTAATCGAGGATATTAAAGTTCAAATATACCAGTTTTTCCCGGCATGATCTTGGGATCATGAGGATATGTCGAGGTGCCCGAATAGGTCGAGCGTACAAACGATGAAGAAGCCTCATAATAGTAAAGATTTCTAGAAGGAACAAAGTATATTATTAATGAAAATACATAAATGAGTTAACAATTAGATGGAACTTGGAAGAATTGACCTTGCTGCAAAACCTATTTTAAATATTCCACATATATTAAAACGGCGATGCATACTTTTAAAGCGATTGCTCATATTCTTGGAAGTGTTATTGCGGTACGCGCACCAAACCGCAAATAGGTCAGCTATACAGCACCCTATACAAAGGTATACAGACTTTGACTGCGCGATCCCAAGGGATGAAAACCTTTAACTTAATATTGATAAAACTGTCGAAGTTACTGAACAATATTAATGTAAACAGCGTACGAAATACAGTGTAGACAGAATTATGTTTACCCATGACAACGACAAAGTTATAAGATGCGTTTTGTTCTCTGTATTTAGGACCAGTGGAACGGGCGACAACACATAGTGAGTACTATTTTATATATGTTCTTTTTTTTTATGGCGAACAAGTATGATGTTGATCGAACGAGAAAATGTTGTGGACAAGTGGTTACGGAGGGGGGGGGGGGGGCTTTTTTGGGCACCACTGCAAACCACATTTTGATTGTATGAATAAAAATTAGGTTAATTAGAGCCAGAAACTATTGTCGTGGCCATTTTACAGCGGAAATTCAATGGGAGACATAGGCATCGCAAAGTTGGCGTCGTAGGCGCCGTGAAGAACCGGCCTTCTACTCTGAGGCCATAGGAGCGTGAAAGAGTGATAAAATATTTACTGCGTGATCCTCCTCCGGGTCACCGTCTCAGGTCGCAAAATAGCAGCCTATGTTGCCCAACATATAGGCGACGTGCAGTGACTGCAGTATTAGGCGTAGTAGAGCAGATGGAACAACTAGACTTCTCCCAGAAAACAGCCCGCGGCTGGGAAGGTATTCGCGTTGAGGGCTTTCCTATATAGAATACATATAAGTGGTTTGAGTTTTACATTGCAGGTAGTGTGATATCATAGGCCGCATGGGCACGCGTAACATGCTTATGTCTGTTGTCAGGATAGGTGCCCCATACCAGACAGGGGATGTTGCCAGAGCGCTTGAGTATGTGAAGGTTGTAAATGTCCCATGGTGGTTAGTTTCCTTGAGCTTTTCTGATGAAAGCAAATTCGTGGCGAGAGAAGTGTGAAGGACTCGAAATAGGTGGTGAGTTTTGTCTCCCTTTCAGTCTTTCAGTACATAGCTCCCTGATCTTTGTGGATGTAATAATCCGGCCAAGAGAAGGCTCAGATATCTGTAGGGAGTGAGAGCAGGCTGCTGCCCGTTCCGTTTCATTGACTGTTATCCAAAGGCCCATTCAACATTTGCGTTCAGTATTAGGAGTTGATGAAGGGGACTATTTAGCTCTGTCTAAAATACTGAGTAAGCATAAGTTCGAGAGTACGAGGAGCGCGAGGAGCGCATGGCCTAATCATATTTCATGTTTATAAAACGCAGCACTGAAAAAAAAAACTGTGCTAAAAATCTGGCTACCTCACTAAAACATCAGTGCTAGCCGCGCAGAGTGCGGCGTAGGCTCCTAACCACAAATGTCAGGCATACTGCCATCACAGATACCCAGCTAAAGTAATAACTTCTAGAAAAGTCTTATTACAGCCGAAAATGCCTTAGTTGTCGCCTCACAACGGCGTTGTTGGAACCTAGTAGACCCTAAACTACCGCTTAAGCAGGTGTGTATAGTGGCTTACCGAAAAAGAGAAATAGGATCAGGTTTAACGGGTGGTGCAATGGCTTGGGTTCTGTAGCGAGAGTAAAGGAGTGCACCGCAATGGGCCAAGAAGGAACCGGAGGGTGGCTGCCGTGAAAGGAAGAGCTTATTAGGAGGGCTGAAGAAGGCGCCAGCTGTGTGTGTGTGTGGTGCTGCCAGAAATTACCAAAGATTATGTGAAGTTATGGCAAGAGCGAAGGAATGCGTAACCGCAATGGGGCTGCGTCAAGAAGGAACCGAAAGGTGGCTGCCATGAAAGGAAGAGTTCATGAGGAGGTCTGAAGAAGGCGTCACTTGTGTGTGTCATGCTGCCAGAATATGCCAAAGATTACACGAATAACATGAAAGCAGGTTATGGTGAGAGCGGAGGAATGCGTAACCGCAATGTGGCTGGGTCAAAAAGAAACCGGAGGGTGGCTGCCATGAAAGGAAGAGCTCATGAGGAGGCCTGAAGAAGGCTTCAGTTGTGTGTATTGTGCTGCTAGAAATTGCCAAAGTTTACGTGACTACCGTGAAAGCAGGTAATGGTGAGAGCGAAGGAATGTGTAACTGTAATGGCGTAGGGTCAAGACCATACTTTTAAAATAACTGAGCACAAAATCACTACTGGAAGAGAACAAAAACTTAAAGAAACTTCGGTCCTTGTGTGAGCTTTGTTTTCAGCAGTTTATATTTCAAAGGAGTGTATTATTTAGCGAACAAGTTTTCGTGATACCTATGAAGGTACTAGAAACGAGTTAAAAATGCAAACGCATCAGGTTAGTTCCGCAGATACATGAAAGTGGGCTTTCCAAATGTGAACAGGATGCGTAGTATTTTGCGCCCTTGGGAAGATATGATCTATATGCAGCACTTTCTCGCATTTGGACAAGCAATGTTTAAAAAAAATTACAGTGAATTTATTTTGCTTACTGAGATAGTCCATTACCTCAGTTTTAAAAGTTCACTTTCCCAATTTCTAGTTTTATGAATACTGCTAAGTGTACCCAGACAGTTCGTAGCCGTTTCCGGAATTTTTCGCTTTCTGTGGACGAAGGCAGCATTGCCGTGTTTTCCAGTGCGAGGCGTCCCAGCGCCAGAACATCTATGCTGTAGAAAGCAATTCTTTTAGGACAGAGCTTAACAGAAGTTTCCCCTAATTTTCTTTTCTGTGTTTCACACTAAAGAAATGCCGGCGATAATTATCGAAGAGCCAGGAGCCAGAATAGCATGTATTTATGAGTTCCGGCTGGTGACGAAGATGCAAGCAAAATTTGATCATATTCTTATCCGGAAGATTTAGTTTTGTGTTCGACAGGTAGGAGAAATATATGACGAATATGGGCAAACAATTGACTTGTGTAAGCAACTTAAAAGCTTCAAGTAGTTTTAATTATACCGTTGACTGTGTAGAAAAAAGGCAGAAAACTGGAGCTTGCGGTAGGTCTATTTCTGCAAAGGTGCCATGAAGCTTATGTATAATATTCGAAAACGTTTTTTCAATACAAGATGGGGAACAAGCATTGCTCCTGCATACTCAGGATGAGCGTAAAGAAGTCTGGTGACCAATGATATACTAGATATACTAGATGAATGTGGATAGCAATAAAGATGCGAACCATTTTTTAGCCGTGCATTGCGGTGGCGCGAAAAAGCAAAGAGGATCTTGCGTATTTCAGTATAGCCGCCGTGGAAAACGTCAGTTAAAAGGCATGAGCCGTATACATGTGCATTTGCAAGGCGGTGCAAATTGAACAACGTTTTGAATCACTATATGTGACAAAGATAGGTGAGCTTTTCAATTGAAAAAGTTTGCAGGGGACTTTCGCAGCTTGAACTGCGTTAAAGTTTGGTGGTTCCTCGTGATAGCATTCTTCAGGAAACTTTGCTCGTGCTAAAAAACACTCGTACTTGCTTCTAATTGCAGCTCCACAAGCCACGACCCGAAAAACCAGTAAGTGAAACAATCCGTACCTTGTTAATGCTTTAAGAAAATTTGCATTTGAAATATTTATACTTTTAAAAGTCGCGTTCGAAACCTCGACGTAAAATATGGCTATATCGATGTTAGCGGCTAAATGCGGCTGAATTGGACAGCATAGATCACGGCAATGGGACCTTTGTTTACTCCGCTCGTGAAAAGAGCTATGCATGGTACAAAATTTAACATTAGTGTTTTTTTTTTGTGTGTGGGAGATCTGAGTTTTTCCTTTACAGCCAGTAACTGCCGGCCGTTGCTCAGTTTAACAACGCTTCCTCATTGCATATCGAAATGTTTGTCTACTGAGACGCCGACCTACACATTACACCATTAGTAGTGCTGCTAGCAATGCAGTCGCAGGTATTATAGAGTTTACTGGTACTCATTTGGCTGATATTTGTTTATGCTGCCGTAGGGTAGTCAACTGAAATGTGTGAAAACTTTGCCCCTTAGTTATTGTCATTTGACAGGCTCATGCGACGAGGCAATCATCCTATCCAGAGTTATTTAGGGATTACATTTCCTATACGATTGTGGAGTAATCGCTTGTTTCGCCAATAAGCTTTCGCCTGCCGTAAAAGAGATATGAGAAAAGTACTGCAGGCTGTGCCTATGCCTCATTTTGAATTGATGTGGAGATATTGATGTTAAAGCCGGCATGAAGGCTAAACTCTGCTCAAACAGATATGTGGAAGACGTGAATAATTTATAAGTTTCTTTGTACCTGCTTTAATAGATCTCCCTAGTGCTTACGTTAAGAAACGACTTCAAGGAGCTCGAGCCATCAAACAAACATTTGGAGTTGTTAAAGTTTCTGCTTCAGGTGACTTTTCTGAATATTTACTGTTTCTTCCTGGTCACTGAAGAAGAAACAGTAAGTGCTGTGTTGCTTCGAATGTCGAATTTATTTGCGGTCTCTGCAAGGACAATATTTTCTTTACGTTTTTGTGACGGTCAGTTACCTGGAGCAGCAAAGCTTAAGGACAATTTCTAGGAAGAAACAAATGAACTTCCCCAATGGTTGTGAACATTCATCTAATGCGACTGTTAGTCGCTCTATTGCAAAATTACTCTCTAAATAATATTTACAACTTAGTGATGCTTTGGAAAAATATACAGCGTCGTGTAAAGCTCGTGCTTACGCTTTAGTTGTGCTCATAACCTACTTTACGTGAAACTAGAGTTGTCGATATTGGTGATTGGAGGAGAAGGTACCTTTGCTTAGAAAGTATCGAGTGCGGCGATGCGAAACCCATGCAGCTGAAAAATTACGAGCGACTTTAGCGACTAAAGTAGTGAAAGGCGAAAGCCTGAGTGCCGCATTCTGTTAAGCAACTGGTACTAATCAGTAGTTAATTAATTAAATAATTAGTCATTAAACAGGCAAGGAAGTAGTCATTCAGTCAATAATTAGTAAATAATGAATTACTTAATTTGTCAAATATTGGTAACTAATAATTCAATTGGTGAATTATTGATTACTCCTTCATTAGTAATTCCGCATTGATTGCCATATTGCCATATACGACACGCATTCGCGCAATGGTGGGGCTCTGTGATTGGTCGAGACCTCTATGACGTCATCCCGCCTCGGCCAATCAGAGCTGCCGTAAAAGCGGGACACATTTTGTCCACGGCAGCATGAGCCATTAAAGGCTTTCGCCTTACAACGGTGCTCAAATACGAAAACAGCCCAGTTTTCATTTAAATAGATGTATAGCTGGGTTTATGCCCATTGAAAATGAACTGTGTCACATTCAGTGCTGTGCGCTTAGTGTTAGACATTTTATATGCTAAATGTTTGATGAATCCAAGTAAAACCTAAGAGCAGCTAGGCTCAGTTTCGGAGAATTTGACTCAATAACAAGCAAGTCTTGACATCCCATTGAGGTTCTAGACTCTGCTACAGATGCAGTTACAAATCTTGGTTTATAAGCGCGCTCTTCCGGAATGAAGCATGGAGTAATTAACCGTGTCATCAAGGCGCTATAACCAGTCAAATTTATTTAGTTACGTAAAACGTTCTTTTTTTCTTTGAAAGTGAGCCTTGGTTCTAGATTTATTTTTAAATTTATCGCAGTTTAAAAAAATAAAATGGGATAATTTGTTTTCAGTGCATGGTTGTTGACTTTCAGAAAAAAAAGTGCCTTGTTTTACCGGAGGCTACTTAGTGGGTCAAATTTATGAGGTAGCCTGGGTCCGCAGTACAGTTCATTTACCTACTTTTTGTTTGAGCCAATTCCTGATCAGGACGGCGCTACAAGCGGCTTATATTTTACAACTTTTTCTTATGCAAGTGGTTAGTAACTAAAGAGAATCGCTGTATTTTCCAGCTAGACGAATGTCATTCAATGTTGAAACGGCCTTGGTCGCTTTCATTTCCTTATTCCGTCCTTTTCTAGAGCATATTCTTGGCGGCAATGACATCCAAATGGAACACTAAATTTCAGAGCTGACTATCCGGATTCCAATCCCTGGATCCCCGCAATCTGACTCCAGAACGTTGGAGATTTAGGGTAATTTGTTATAGCGGTTATATACTCCCCTACGGGGCTGAAACGTGGAGGCTAGCCAAGAGGGTTCTACTTAAGTTGAGGACAACCCAGAGGGCTATGGAACGAAAAATGGTAGGGGTAACATTAAGAGATAGAAAACGTGCAGGGTGGGTCAGAGAAATAACTCAAGTTACCGACATTCTAGTGGAAATTAAGAAGAAGAAATGGACATGGGCAGGACATGTAGTGCGAAGAGAGGATAACCGATGGTCGCTGAGGGTAACAAACTGGATTCCAAGGGAAGGAAAGCATAGCAGGGGGCGGCAGAAGATTAGGTGGGCGGATGAGGTTAAGAAGTTCGCAGGGGTCAAGTGGATGCAGCTAGCACAGAACCGGGTTAATTGGAGGAATATGGGAGAGGCCTTCGCCCTGCAGTGAGTATAGTCAGGATGATGATGACGATGATGATGTTATAGCGATGGGACCTTGATGTTGGTATATTTTATATTTGAAATTGTGCCTGGTCCCGATAACTGCACCCTCTCTTTGCCGATGGCAAATAATTGCTTAAGGCGAGAAGAAAACGGGGATTTAGCCGAAGCATCCGCCAGTCCCAGTGATGGAAGTAAAAAATAAATGAAGATATGGCGTCAGTGCTGCTCTTTAATGTCCGTGTAGCTACACTGGTTGCAAAGCATACATCATATTGTGCAGGCAGAAGATTTTCTTTGGACATATTCGGACAATAGTGATATCTGGAGAAAGTTTCCTAAATATCGTGACCTAGTGAAAAAAAAATGGTTTCTGATCTTCCCAGGAATGTACTTGAGGCAAAGAACCGAGATCATTTCTGACCAGTGAAATATGTCATTGAGTGGTTGTGCATTGTTATCAAAGGGTGGTGATAATAACGCACGCGAAACAAGACCAAACTGGCGTAACACTGAATGGGCTGGCTCGTGGCCACAATGTTTGCTCTATTATGTAGTAATCAATGAGATTGCCGAGGTAGTGCTCACTGATAGTTGAGGGTACTTTAAGAAAACATTTCGCGGGGCATAGAATATATCAAATTTCATTACAAAAGAAGACAACGGAAGGGTAGTAAGAATAAGAATGACGCAATAATTTATGACACACAATTAGATAATATTTACCCAAGCGTCACACTAAGTGATGAGTTCGTAAACATTTCGTGTTAGAAAGTAAACAATTCTAACTTTTTTTGAAACTTAGATGTGGACGAAATGTTGGAATAAAAGATCAGTACATGCCAGAAGGATACAAGGCCGCAAGATATACGCTGTAAATACTGAGAACTTGGGACACAGAAATATGCTTTCCTAATATACTTTTCGAGGCACATTCTAGCTGAATTTGATCAGTGGTAAATGCAGTTTTGTACACAAGCTTTTGCAGATCTTGTTATGTACAAAGTAGATGCACTCCATGTATTCTTTTTTTCCCCATTCCCCTCACTTACAGATGCCTCGGACTGCCCACAAATTGCTATAGACGGCTGTAAAAAGAAGGGCAAGGTGTGCGTCCTAAAAAATGGCATGCCAGTATGCGCTGGTAAGCCACGTTGTTTGCAATTGTTCCGAAAATATACGGCTTTTTTGCTATTTCCTTCTGTCCTGCAGCACTAGCTTCAGTGGACCTCACAGCCGCACTGAAGCGACAACTAAAGAACGATAAAAGAGGAAAGAGTGATCAGTGTACACTAGAAAGACAGAAGGAAGCATTGGCATATATACAAGGGAACGAGAAGAAACGTTGTGGAGGGAAACTGCGTCGGCGCTTTCTTTGGCAAATTAAGGTTTGCGTAAATAACCCTTGCAACGTGCTTAAACTGCTTAAACTATAATTGCTTTATTGGCGCCTCTTTTATCTTACACGTACGCCTTACCGGATAGTCATACGTGACCTAATTGCTCCCTGAAACGGATTAAAGCCTAACTGCAACCAAACACGCACGATCATGCCAGCGTGGTCCAAAGCCTGGGGAGGGTTCGCTTCCCCCCTCGTATGTCAAAGAAACTACCCGAGTTGGCAACTGGCGCCGACATGCGATGTGGTCTCACAGCCGACCAGTCTTTGCTCCGAAAAGCTCACGTTTTTATTTGTTAATTCAATGCGCACCTCAGCGCTGACTTTTTCTGACCACTGAGCCGTTAACGCTATCACGTTAATAGAGACTTTTAGTTTACCGCTGCCGCTTACCGTGGCTGTCCATCGCTACCGCGCGCCGTCAAAATAGCACACGCCGATTGGTTCCTGCTTGCGGAGTCTGCTAAAATTTGACAGGGACGTGGCGCTATTTGTCGCTCTCGGGGTAATCCGCGCATGCGTGCTGACGCTCGCGCGGCAGCGGTAGGCGGTAAGCGGTAGCGCTAAACTAAAAGTCTCCAATAACAGCACACCACTCGGCGTCATATTATGGACGGAACAACTCAACTTTTGTAGC
The DNA here is from genome assembly GCF_055883805.1 of Amblyomma maculatum. Lineage (NCBI taxonomy): Eukaryota > Metazoa > Arthropoda > Arachnida > Ixodida > Ixodidae > Amblyomma > Amblyomma maculatum. The sequence continues at coordinate 161,803,387 of NC_139348.1, forward strand.
TAGAGGTTTGCGTTCACGCTGTTGCATGCTGAAACTGGGCATATCGCTGCATTATATCGTTGCCTATTTTGAACAAAGCCCGCTGTTTTTGTTTTTCATTCTTGGCTGACACATGGCTGAAACTATCAGCCACTAGTGAATGAGTCCTCTTTGAAGTAATGGCTTAGTGAGTATTTCCACGGTGATCTTCTTGCGCTTCTTTGCACAGATGATGCCAAAAAGGTTTCACAATGCGGAGAACAAGGAAGAAACGCGTGCAAAGAAATGGGCATGGAATGTGAGATAGAAGGCGGAATCTCAAAGTGCAGAGGTAAGTTACTGAGAAAACCTGCACCAGTAAATCGAGCCATGCATGTTCACTTAACGCGATATGTTTTGTAATTAGTAGGTAACCAATTGCTTTGTTTTTATTCACGTTTTTTTTTTCAACATATCCGGCAGATCGCGACCACGAAGAATGCACCGCAGAAATAATAGAGAATTGCGCAAAGAACGGCCGAGAATGCGTGCGCTTCGACGGAGGAGTGGAGTGCGGAAGTAAGTCGTAATCAGAGCACATCTCTTGCATGAACTGCGCAATAGGCGCCTTTTAGATAGGGTCCACAACAAATATCCCAAAGCTAGGACCACTTGGTAATGTTTTGCAACATTTCCAAATGGTCCTAGCTTAGTGATGCAGTGATGCTTTGAGTGTTCCTGCTGACTGCTTACCTTTTCATGTTTATTTTGTTATTATTCACGAAGTCGTTTCTCCACTCTATTACTTTTCATTATCTAAGAGTGAACACAAAAATGGGCCGCGTTATTACTTACAAGGATGACGCTTATAGCAGATCATTGTACAGACCTCAACCGCATTTTACCATCGTGGATTAGACGGCTGACCAGATATGAGTACGACACTGGTGATTAATGATATATATGTCAACATTCACAAGTTATGCAGCAATAACGAGAACGCAGCAGCAGCTAATATATATTGAGTACCTTACCCTGCTAGATGTGTTTATAGATAGGAAAGGCAGAGAGGTTGGCCAGAATGATTAAAATCTTGTCCGCTACTCTGGACTGGTGAAGAGGAAGAGGAGAAGAAAGAGGATCATGATGGATGACGATGTGAAATTATATACAGGCACCGCAACTTGCGTTACAAGCGCACAAGTGCGAGTCAAGTTTCGTGTCACACAAAAAAGCGGCAAAGAGCCCGCATTGTCTGTGCACCCTTCCCTTAGTCCCGCCAAGCGTCCACCTCCGACAGAGGCCTCTTGTCCAAATGCTTCAAGGAAGCAGCTAGCACTTTTCGTTCATGAGCCTACACTGGGCATACCAACGACATATGGTCTCTGTGAAGTCACAAGTTCCGGGGAATTCGCCTGTCCAAGTAAATGCAAGTACCTGCACGTGAAAGTCACGTTTAAACTAAGTTTATGTAGCAAGCATGCATGATGGCGCAGAATTTCACGCGGAGCATAAATTGACAGTGTTCGTCTCAGATGTCTCGGGCGTCTGGATGGGCCCAGTAAGCTGCCGTAGCATTCTTCATCATTTCGCAAGAAGGCCCCTGCTGAGGGCGCTCTTTGCTCCAGCATTGGCCTGTTCATTTCCATCGAGTCCGGAGTGCGCAAGGATCAAATAAGACATTATGCTGTGGCCTTGTTGTCGGGTAGATATAAGGAGCTCCATTCCATGATGTTGAGTGCCAGAGACTGGTAGGTGGTGTGGCGTTATAAATTTTTCAAAATTTGCAATGCAGTTTTTTGAGTCCGTGTATAAACATCCTTTTTGAGGCGGTTCCTCACATATGTAGCGAATAGATTCCCGAGGGACTATAAGTTCCGCAGTGGTTGACATAGAAATATGCCTCAAAAGGAAATGAAGAGTTGTTTGCTGGGCGGGTACCACCACGGCTGCAGCAGATTCCTGTCCTGACCCATATCCGTAAGTGTATAATAATGATATTCTGACCAGATGTGCGCCAGAGTAAGTTCTTTGAGCCCACTATGTGGCACCACGGATTTCTTTAGTATCCCGGTAACACGTATAGGCGCATCGAAGGGTTATCCATCACCTATGGGGATTGGGCAGGATGATATGGGAGGGCATAGGCGGTTGGTACTTGCGACTGATGGCAGCGGAGTGCACTTGTAAAGTTTCAGTCCCGGCACTCATCAAGATTCATCAGTGTGTGACAACGATGTCGTGTAAGTGCCTGTAAATACACACTAAATGATTCGTGTGACAAGTATATTGATATTAGGGGAGCATGTGTCTCTTCAATCGTGCTTTTGTTAAAGGTGCGTCTGGACAATCCAAGGCATATCTTCAGCACCTGCGCTTGTACGCTCTCTAAAGTTCGCAAGCAGGAAATGCTCATATTAGAGATAACTGGGAGATTGTACATTATGTAGCCTACGAACAGAATCTCGTAAAGCCGCACCAAGGAACGCTCAGTTGGGTCCCACTTGATGCCTACTACGAAGCGAAGAATATGGCACAAATTGATAGGCTTTTTCTTGACCTAATCGATATGTTTCGACCAAGATCATCTGCGGCCAATAATCCCGAGACTCTGTGATTACAGACATAATGTATCACAACTCTATGGAGAGTAATCGGGTAGCGGCTGACACATTTTTCCGTAAACGCAATCCCTGCACACTTTTATGCCACGTAAAGCAAACCTTGATGTCGTAGGTACATCGATGTCGATGATACAGCTCGTTGCAATCTCGCACATACTTGTGGGCGCGTCGAACCAGAAGCCCAAGTGCAGAGGTCGTCAGCACATGCGTTGATGTTGATCTTAGTTCGCAGTTCCCTCTCCAGGCCAATTAGCGCAACGTTAAATAAATTTGGGCTGAGGGCTCCTCCCTGTAGAACTCCACGACTGACGTGATTGCAGATAGTATCTCCATTAGTCTTAGTCAAGCAGAGCGGCCGTTGAGATAGCTAACAATCCGCAGGTACAGTCGACCAACAACTACCAAGTCAAGTCCATCAAGAATAGCATCAAGAAGGGCGTTGTCGTAAGACCGTCATATTTAAAAAGGCAGCAGCTGCTAGTCGATGGTGAAGCTTTTCATGCTCTACTGTTGCCACAATGTCGATGACGCTGTCGATGAAAGAGCGTCCCTGATGAAATTCAGTCATCATACACGGATAAAGATCGTTAGTTTCTAGAAACCACTCAGGTTTCACCAGCATCATTCGTTCCATAACTTTTCCAACACAGCTTGTTAGGGCAACTGGCCTTTATGAGGTAGTCTCGAAAGGAGACTTTCCAGGCTTCAGAAGAGCAACCGGGTGGCTAATCTTCCAATGTTTTGGAACAGTAGTAAAAGCCCATACGTCATGAAAATTATTAAGTAGCGCATTTTGACCGTCGATAAAGTTGAATAAGGAATCTCGTCACGACCAGGTGCACATGAATGCCAACAAGAGCCAAGATCAGCGTCTAATTCAGGCATCACCTCTCGATAGTGGGGAAGGGGAGGGGGAGAGGATGAAAGGAAAGTTCACGCATTACCACATATAAAAATGAAGTTTACGGAAATGCAAGTAAACAATAGAACACGAACGGAGCGTTTATTTATTTTTATTTATTCAGGTTACCCCTGAAGGTCCTCAAAAGGAGGGTATTACATAGGAGGGGGGGATACAATTGTAAAAAAAAAACACGATGTAATTAGCAACAATTGCAATAAGAAACATTAAATATAACATCAAAAGAGGAAAGAAAAACAAAGCAAAATATTCTACACTATTTCGTAACAGCGAAGTAGCTCTTGGAATTTTTTAATGTTATTTTCCGTAGCGATGTGCGATGGCTAGTTATTCCATCCAGTGATAGTGCGAGGTATGAATGAATTGGCATAATATGATAAATGACACTTTGCGCGTTTAACTTTGAAGGCATGATCAAGTCGTGGAAATATGACATCAGGTGACTGAGACAAATCACTGCGCAGTATTGCATGGTGATAAAGCTTATGAAAAAGTGTTAACCGAGCGTGTTTACGACGTCATGATAAGTCTTCCAGTTCAGCGCGTTGTTTTAATGCTCTGACGTTAGTGAAAGGTGAGTAGTTTGAAAAAATAAAACGCACAGCACGGCTCTGCAAGGATTCGATGTTGCTGATAACATATGCTTGATCAGGGTCCCAAATAGCCGCGGCATATTCAATTTCAGGGCGTATTAGAGTGATATAAGCAAGTTTTTTAACATGGATAGGAGCGTGTTTGAGAGTACGTTTAAGAAGACCAAGTGAACGGTTAGCAGCAGCTAGGGTGAGGTCGATATGGTGATACCATGTTAGATCACATTGAAGGTGCACGCCAAGGTATTTGTAGGTGTTTGTTAGTTCTACAGCATTGTCATTGATCATGTAAGTGGTTGAAATGCGAGCTGTACGACGAGTGAAAGATATCTGTTTTGTTTTAGGAACGTTTAAAGTCATTAACCAGTATGGGCATAATGAGCTTACTGTGTTCAGGTCAGATTGTAGGAATTGGCGGTCACTGTCATTAATAATGTTACGGTAAATTACGTAGTCATCTGTGAAAAGACGAACTCGAGAGGTTACACAGGCAGGTAAATCATTAATATAGATTAGAAAAAGCAAAGGACCAAGCAGGCTTCCTTGGGATACATCAGATGTCACATAAGTCGAAGAAGAGTTAGAATTATTAACTGAGGTATACTGAGATCTAGAAGAAAGAAAGTCCTTAATCCAGGCGAGCACATTAGAGTGGATGTTAAGCTGTGCTAGTTTTAGTGAAAGTCTGTGATGAGGGACCCGATCGAATGCTTTTGAAAAACCCAGAAAAACTGCGTCGACCTGAAAGTCCGCGTTAAGTCATGATTGTAAGTCATTTAAAAAGCCATCTAGTTGAGTGTCACATGAAAAACCCTTGCGAAAACCATGCTGATATTTGGAAATATTGTTATGGTCTTCGAGGTGGTTAATGACTTGGCTATGAATGATATGCTCTAGAAGTTTGAAAAGTTGCTGGAGATGGGTCGATAGTTAAGTGGGGAGGAACGTTCACCTGATTTGAATATGGGTATTACCTTTGCTACATGCCAGTCATTAGGAATTAGTCCGTTCGATAACGACTTTCGAAAATAAACAGGACAAGATAGCGGAGATACTTCTCGATGTATTGTTTAGTATCTTATTGTTAAAGCCAAGGTGATCCGAACTACTTGTAATTTTGAGTGTTTAATAAAGCTTAAATACCTGCTTCGTTAATAACTATGTCAGGCATGCAGATGTCATGAAATGTATTTAGGACAAGAGATGAGGTAAAAACTGATGAAAAGGTAACGTTAAGAACCTCTGCACAATCGGATTCATTGATTATGACGCCGTTACTGTCAGAAAGCAAAATGTCAAGATGAAAGGTAGGATTTATGATGCGCCACAATTTACGAGGGTTGTTGGTTAACAGAGAGGACAAGTCATGATTGAAAAACTGACGTCGAGTGGATTTTAATAATGACTGGTATCCTCTGTCGCATTTCTTATACTTTTCCCACGTGCCTAAACTACCATATGTTTGATCTGCCGGTAAAGTCGCTTTTTTGTTGTTCATATTGATTGTGATTAAACCATGGTGTATTGCTGCTACATCTAATGGACGTAAGAGGCATGAAGTTGTCGATAAGGTTAGTAAGGGTAGTTTTGAATAAATCGCAATTTTGCTCAACAGTGCGCAATAAATATTGATTTTTGAACTGGACAGCGAAATAATCTAATTCAGTGTTAATTCTTTCATAATTAGCTCTGTTGTAACATCTGATTTGTTCAACAGTAGTTTTCTTTGGTTAAATGAACCGGTAATGCGTCCTGTTATTACATCGTGATCTGAAATGCCGTCTAAATGAATTATGTCTGAACAAATATCAGGATTATTTGTTAGTAATAAATCAAGAATGTTGGCGGTGCTCGATGTGCGACGTGTGGGATTGGTGATAAGTTGCGACAGCGAAAAATCAAGACATGATTGAATAGGGAAGTTGAAGTCTTCAAATATGAGTAGTGTAGAGTTAGGGAAACGCGTACAGATTTCACACATAATTCGATGAAATTCAGCAGAAAAGCAAACAGTCATATTAGGAGGAAGGTAAATAGCACCAATGATTACATCAATTGAAAAGCACTTTAAAGAAACCCATACACATTCAAGAAAAGAACTAACCATCACGGCTACAGCCAACAAATTATCTCTTACCGCCAAGAGTATACCACCTCCTTTACGATTTTATCTGTCATTTCGAAAGATACTAAAACGTGTTTCGGTGACAAAAATCGTGTTATCAGGAACTAAGTCAGGGAGCCATGTTTCAGTTAGTGCTATTACTAATGCGGAGCATGAGTCGATCAGCGAAGATATTTCAAAAATTCTCTATACAACACTTCTGATATTAGTGTAAAGGAAATGCAATGGTTTTATTGGTATTACATGATGATATTTGTGAAGAATGGGAAGCTGCTCCTTTGTCTGGTATAAAAGAAGAACGTCACTCTTCCGTGGATTGGCGAAAAGGTAATACAATTTATTACAAACAAGAACATGCGCTTTAACTGATCTATAAAGTTGATCCTCAAAAATAATAGAAGACAGGGAGGCGCACTCTGACATTATGAGTTGAATATATCTGTTCTTGACGGGATTTCCATGGGCAGTATAGCAATTAGAGTACAGTCTGTGAATTGAGTGGTTTTGGCCGAGCTGTTTTCAATTTTCCGTATAAACGCGCATATAAGGAAAGTCGACAATTTTTCGTGGCACTAATTGTGAGTAATTTTACAAGCTACACCTGCGCTTTCGTAGAATCCTGAATGAAGGGTGCAACTGGAAGTTTGTGTGGGCCTACGAACGTACACAGAGCCGTAATCCTAAGTTAATGCAATGTTTCCGGAAGACTTATAGGTGGAAGTTACTAAAGCGCAGCTCGGTCTTCTGAAGAAATCCGAGCTGCTCCTCATTCGAGGTCCACCCGAACTAGAGCGCGCGGAGGACAACCGAAGTAAATCGAAAGCGAAGTTTTTCCGGTTGTCCCCTGGTGACTACACACGCTGCGATAGTCCTGAACATAGTTTCGCTCTGATACCGTTTCATTAACGCGATAGCGTTAGAAGCCCCGCTACTCAGAAAATGAGGTGTAGTTGCGAGCAACAATCACCGGCATGGAGCTGACAGCCGATAGCTGGCATGGCCGGGCAGTGATGGCATGGGATGATTTGGGCTGGCTAAGGAGACCACAAGATATCAGAAAATTGGGTGGAGCTACCAACTCGAGTTGCTTATTTGAGTCGGGAATGTGGAATAAGGATCAACGTTCCGACGCCCTTCGATGCCAAGCAGGTAAAGTCATTAGCCTCGGCTAAAGCGGGCCTTTATACATCGAGTGGGCGCCTGGCTTTCACATCATAATTAATACAGGCAGAGCTTGAGTATTCCGACAATGTTAGTTATTTTTCTCTCATATTTCTTATTATTACGCATTTCTCTTTGTATTTGCTGCCTTGACGTTACCTGCCGAGATGAAATGCATATGGGCCGAAATGCACGCCTTTCCGTAGTTTCTCGTTTTCCTTGTACTTTCTTCGCATTTACGTAAGAAATAAAAAACTAATTTGAATTAAATTTACCGCCACTTTTATCCACTGCCAGACAGGTGCCTATTCCTCAGTTACAAAATCGCTTGGCATCAGTTAAAAATGCATGCCTTTCCAAATCCCACAGTTCTATCCCTCTATGTACTCCACTCTGTACTCTCCGATTTTCAGATCCTTCAGTAAGTACGCTTCCTTGTACCTATGTCGCCCTCTCCCGTTACTCCCCATGCCACTTGTGAATGAGCAGCCTATATTAGGCACCGTCGTGTTGCGTCCTAGTGCGCTCGCTTACAGTCGGACAATGAAAAGTGCCTGCAAGCGGGCGTGTCGCTCGTACTGATGTGCCGAGCGGTAAATTGCGTGAGCCCTGCAAGATTTGGTGTAAGAAATGCCTGTGACGGAAATACCGATAGATAAGTACATCAAGTTAGGAGTGCATGGCACGCGGAATATAATTTTCTTCTCATTATTCCAGTTGCTGACCAAACACGCCTTCCGGAGAAAGGTGAGCATGTGCAAAGAAATAAAAGAAGGGCACGGTATGAATTTTCATTGATATATCGAGTTTAGTGTTTAGGAATTAATTTGGTTTCGCTTTTCAAATTCTTTCCACTGCTGTCACCTAAGGGCCATTGCTTTAACGCTGCAACTTTCAAGTAGCCGGACACATTTGCGCCACAATTGTTGCTCAGGCCTTGACAGGAAAGTCGACGCCTTCCCGTGCAGTAAAACCGCCAAACCCATTCAGAGTTCTCATTAACTCTGGCTGCGATTCCAGAAGATTGCACTGACCGCTTTACTTTGAATTTGAACTTTACAACGTCTCCCGTGCTTTCCTTCTCTGTGATAAGAGGTCGTTGTGGTTGACGCCATTCTCCTGGATTTAGTTCATAATAATTAAAAAAGTACTCCTACTGTGCGGGGTTGTGATAAACAAATATATCGGTGCGTGGAGAGACAAAGTGGTTCAGGGAAAAGCCTGGGGGCCTCAGCGCATGACAACACATGTACCTGGGAATGCATCGATAGGTATTGAAGCACCGTTATGGCACAAACATGGGAAAGGTAAACACAGTTGTCTGCTGTCCTGCGTTTGTCTTAGCTGTGCTTTGCAGTCAAAGCCATAATGTGATTGTTAAATCACAAATATTTGTTTTGTGCGAACGTTCATCTCATAAACAATTGATGTGTATGACTGCGTATTCGTGTTCGACAGATATTTTGTATCCAGTATTACCTAAAGAACCCCTGCTCGGCTAGGTACGCTAAATGACAGGATACAATATTGTTACGTGGCGGCAAGCGATGACAACAGGAGAACAGAGGACAGTGAGAAGATGCTCGATAGTCGTGAGATGATGTTTAATGAATACGTGAGCGGGCCTAGCGGCGGCTCCTGCCCGCGCCACTGTCCTCTTCTTCCTCCTTCGTCCGTAGCAATATGTTCCCTTTAATCTGTATTGCGAATAGTACTTCTGTATTGTTGATGACTCTAGGGGATGAGTTAGAGTAGGGGCTACCTGGATCCACGTAATTCAACGAAAATGCTCACAGAAGTTCCATCAAGCAACTGAGATAATATACACAGTTATTGCTGGCAAGAGTCAGTAAAGTAAGAACAGGAATGCCTTGCAATCATTTGAGAATATGGCTGGGAAGAAGTACATGCAAACACCCTTTTATTGCTCTATGCCTACACTTATGCAGCCCCAGATGGTTCATTCGATGGTTAACCTGAAGACTGGAATCTGATCGGCTGTAGCGCATGTTAGAGGGTAAACGTACATACTTTTTTTCCAAGCGTAACAAACGCATATATGTTTGCAGACATAATAAAGCCACCCGTTGATAATGTTCAACTTTATGTGTTGCCAGCTGTGTCCTTCAATGGAAGTTGCTATAGTTCTTTGACGTGATGAATTTATGAAATATTTAGAGGGGCTGGCTTCCAAGCCGCTTATATGACTTTGCTGCTAAGGGGAAAAACATATATTTTTGTGGGGTGAAGGCGAGAGTGCCTCTCACATGAATGGGATTTTAATGCTGGCGACGCAGAACAAGCGCGCACTATAATCCAGATTGAAGCCTTCTCTTCTGTTACACTTAGCAAGAGTGCGGACTCCCCCGGTGAGTATGACGACCTTCCACCGCTGTCCTGAATCGCGACGAATGGAGTTGGTAGTCTATTTCTTCGGGCCCCTCCATCCTTCGCCTACACTTTTCCATGAGTGTCTGTAGAGGTAGCCCAATGCCTATTTCGAGCAAAGGAAATGAATGGGCGGTCAGCACTCACGGAGTTGTTTGTCGGGCGCACGAAGCTGCCCGAATGGTCTGCGACAGTGACGATTGCTCACATGCATGGCACGGTGCCTTCTGCAGTCATGACTTATTACGTTTCGTCCTGTGCACGCGGAATGATTCCCTTTCTCTGGAATTTAATTTGTGATTATAAATGTAGATGCGGTCGTACGCTTCGATGATTCTTATCATTACAACGCTCTTCGTTTTCAATATATATAATCCCCAACGCTTTCCTTGGCCTCGCCGACTGTTGGCTTCTTTCCTTCACATATATATATATATATATATATATATATATATATATATATATATATATATATGCTGCGAGAACATTTAACATAGTTGGCCGCTTAAAAAATTATAGAGCGAAGTGTACGCTTCATTTAAAGAAACATTTTATTGGACTCGACGTTTCGATCAGAGGCTGGCCTTCATCAGGAGTGCGAATGCAAGCGAAGCCTACACTTCGCTCTCTCTCTCTCTCTCTCTCTCTCTCTCTATATATATATATATATATATATATTGAAATGTGGATTTAATAGTTTGGTCGAACGTCTAGCGCTGCCAGTTGTTCGGGTACAGCAGGATCGAATTGCCAGCCGCATAGCGCAGCTTCAGCGCGAGAAATGGGCGCCGGAGATGGTGATGGCGATGGCGCAGCGTTGTCTGTTCTTTGTCTTCTTTACATTTCCCCCACGTGAAGAAGTCGCCATCCTGGCGACTCAAGGGGAAGAGACGACCAGAGGGTTGTAATACGGCTTGAGGCTGCTAACATGGACAACCTCGCGGCCGCGAAGGCGGTGGTCGGAAGAAGAGGTGACTGGCTCGATGACGTAGTTTACAGGGGATGTACGTTCCAAGACGCGATAAGGTCCGTGGTATTTGGTTTCTAGTTTGCTGGTGGCAGGAACGCATAGCAAAACGAAGCTGTCGGCCAGGAATGTCGGAGCAGAGGTATCGCTATCATGCTGATCTTTGCGATAGCCTTGAGTATTGGAGGTAAACGTGCGAGCTAGTTGACGGCATTCCTCGGCCTTCTGTACAATATCTGACAAAGCACTGTACTCAGAGGCATGTGGATGGTATGGCAAAATTGTGTCCAGAGTACAAGATAGTTCACGGCCGTATAAGAGAAAGAAGGGCGAAAAACCAGTTGTTGCTTGGGTGTTGTACGTGAACATTACGAAATATAGTATCTGGTCCCAGTTGCAGCTCCCAGATTCAGATGTAACATACATTGCGAGCATGTCCCCAAGCGTACGGTTGAAGCGCTCCGTGAGGCCGTTTGTTTGCGGGTGGTACGCGGTTGTAGCCCGATGTATCGATTTGCAAGACGACTGGAGCTCTTGGACTACTTCGGAAAGAAAGACACGACCTCTATCACTCAGTAGCTCGCGAGGGGCGCCGTGTCGAAGAATGAAGTGGTGCAGAGGAAAATGGGCTACCTCTCGGGCTGTCGCCGCGGGAAGGGCAGCAGTCTCCGCGTAACGGGTCAGGTGGTCGACGGTGACCACCTGACCCATAAAGGTCGATTCCCCTCGATAAAATGGGCGAGCTGGACACGGTAAAGGCTGGAGAGGGCTAGCGGCGAGAAATAATGCGTTGTTGACAGGCGGTACAAGAGCGAATGTAGCGAAGTAGGAAATTGTACTTTCCCCGCCAGGAGCACCTCTGACGAATTCGATCATATGTTTTCAGGACGCAGGCATGGGCGCTTTGCGGGTCAGTGTGATGGTGGGCACAAACCTCGGAGCGGAGGTGACGCGGATTGACAAGAAGCCGTTTTCTGCCGTCTGAGTTGTAGTTCCTCCGATAGAAGAGGCCGTCCCGAATGGTGAAATGGGAGGCCTGTCGGCGGAGTGCCCGAGGATGCGTAGCCGCGGAAGTAGGGCCAAGGATATCTAGCAGGTTAGAAACCCAAGGATCTTGTCGTTGCTCGAAAGGCATATCCTCAATGGTGAGTGCTGTGAAGGATGCTTGAGGAGGGGAGGATGAGTTGGCGAGCGCACCGGTGACCGAGAAAGAGCGTCGGCGTCAGAGTGCTTGCGTCCAGAGCGGTACACTACACGGATGTCGTATTCCTGAAACCTGCGAGCCCAGCGCCCGAGACGGCCAGACGGATCCTTGAGAGACGCGAGCCAGCAGAGAGCGTGATGATCTGTAACTACCTTGAAGGAGTGGCCGTATAAGTGGGCGGAACTTCGTTATAGCCCACACGATTGCTAAGCACCCCTTTTCGGTAACGTAGTAGTTGGACTCAGCTTCGGTAAGAGCACGGCTTGCGTAGGTGACAACGTATTCGGAGAAGCCAGCCTTGCGCTGGGCGAGGACGGCGCCGAGGCTGACACCACTGGCATCGGTGTGAAATTCTGTAGGTGCAGTAGGGTCGTAATGGCGAGGGATTGGCGGTGACGTCAGAACATTGCGCAGCGTCTCGAATGCATCATCGCAGGCTCGCGTCCAAGTGGAGAGGTTAGGGGTGCCTTTCAAGAGCTGTGTAAGGGGGGCTATGATGGTTGCGAAATTCCGAACTAAATGGCGAAAGTACGAGCAGAGGCCCACGAAGCTTCGCAGTTGTTTCAAAGTGGTCGGTTTCGAAAAGTCGGCAACGGCGCGCAGCTTCTCAGGATCAGGCAGAACTCCATATTTGCACACAACATGTCTCAGTATTGTGAGCTGGCGGGCATCGAAGCGGCACTTTTTGAAGTTCAGTTGAAGACCGGCGCGGGTTAGGCAGGTGAAGACCTGACGAAGTCGAGTCAGATGGGTCGGGAAGTCGGTTGAAAAGACGATGATATCATCGAGGTAGCATAAACAGATGTTCCATTTCAGGCCACGCAGTACAGTGTTCATCATTCTTTCAAATGTGGCTGGGGCGTTAGAGTCCGAATGGCATAACATTAAATTCGTATAGTCCGTCTGGAGTAATAAAGGCGGTCTTAGCACAATTGGCCTCTGCCATGGGCACCTGCCAATATTCGGAGCGAAAATCGAGTGAGGAAAAGAATTTTGCGCCTTGCAAGCAGTCTAGGGCATCGTCGATACTTGGGAGGGGGTACACATCACGATGAGTAATTTTGTTGAGGCGGCGATAATCAACACAAAATCGTATTGAGCCGTCCGTCGTCTTAACTAGGACCACAGGAGACGACCATGAACTGCAGGACTCTTTAATTACTCCGCGTTGCAGCATGTCATCGACTTGTTGGGCAATAATACGGCGCTCAGTCGGGGACACACGATACGGCCGCTGATGGAGAGGTGGGTGAGCGCCAGTGTCGATGAGGTGGCAAACGGTCGTCGTGCGGCCCAAGGAAGATTGCGGGGTGTCGAAGGAGGAGCAGAAATGGTGTAAAAGGTAAAGAAGTTGCTCGCCGTGGCGCGGCTTTAGAGCGCTGTCCACAGAATGGTCAAAAAGGTCCCCCTGTAGCGGATCGAACGCCACACGAGTTGGAGTTAAGGCTTCAACTTGGCAAACAGGGAATGACACATCATCAAAGGGGAACAGAACGTCCACTGGATCGATGCGGCCGAGGCACTCTCCTTCGATCAACATAGCGGGAGACGCAAGAGGATTGGCTACCGGAAGCGTGCAAGCGCCGTTGCATCATGTCAAGGACGGCAAACGGCAGCGGTAAGTGACGGCGGCGGCAGACAATGTTAGAGGGCACAAAGAGGACTGTCGCGGCGGTGGTAAAAGAGGCAGTGAGGGGAGTCAGAACAGCGCTAATGGGTGGGATGGTTGTGTCATGAGCTACGAGGAGTTTGGCCTCAAAACGAGGACACAGCTCGTGGAGCAGGGCATCAGATGGTGCATCACCTGGCTCAATGAACTCTACTTGAGGACTGGCGCAGTCAATGATAGCATGATGCTGGAACAGGAAATACCAGCCGAAAATAACGTCATGAGAACACGATGATGTACAAGACTGCAGCAATGACGACGCGAGCAGTGCAGACAGCTGTCGGCTGTATACTGTGAGCGGATGCGGTACGAAGCGATAGTCCTTCGAGAGGCGTAGTCACCTTTCGGAGGGAGCGGCAGTGTTTTTGGCTGATAACTGATACAGCAGCACTGGTGTCGACGAGCGCAGGAGTATGAACACCTTCAACGATGACAGCAATAACATTCGCGGAATTACGACGAGGACTTTGAAATTCTGTGGAATGCTCAGTTCGTGCCTCGCTAACTGCGGCGGTTTATTTTCCGGCTGGGTAGCGGGTCGTCGGCGCCTTGGCGAAATGGAGCAGTGACGGGGGGAAGGCGAACAACGAGGGGGAAGTCCGGAGGATCAGGGGGTGCTTTTGGAAGACCCGATGGGACTGGGAACTGGAGGGCCAAATAAGGTGGCGCAGGCAGTGCAGCAAAGGCCATATTTAAGCTGCGCCGGCAGTAGCATGTAGTGTGCCCAGGGATGCCGCAGTGGTAGCAAATAGGCTTGTTGTCTGAAGTGCGCCATGGAGATGGTGTCTGAAGCAAGGGGGGAGCAAAATCTGTTGGTGCCGAACGCATAGGGGGCGAATCATAGGCATATGCTGGCTCAGGAGGTGGACTTGAAGTGAACGCGGCATACGTGCTACGCAATACCTGCGGAGGAGCCGGCGCGAATGCTGGAGCGTAGCTCAATGGCGCAACGCCGGATGATGAAATTGTGGGCGTGGGGAACGGCATTGAGGGTGCGACCGGAGCTGATTAAGGAGCAGGATTAGGGACGTCTTCAGAGACATGTTGCTGGATTGCACGGCGAAACTCCGGAACAAGGCCAGTTGGTGACGACACCTTAACATATGGCTGCAGGGACAGTTGTCGCGCGACCTCTTGACATACAAAAGCCTTAATGTCTTCAGAGAGACTAGATGACTCCTTCTCCCTGGCTAGTGCAGCGAGCGATGCGTGAGGTGGGCGAATCAAAACACGCTCCTTGCGGAACTCGTCATAGCTTTGAAAGAGGTCGCAGATTTCCTTGACCTTTGGCGATGAGCATGTTGAAGGCACCGTCATCAATTCCGTTGAGGACATGTGGTATCTTAATGGCCTCGGTCATGGTCGGGTTAACGTGGCGACACAAATCAACAAAGTCCTCAATGTAACTGGTGAACGTTTCACCGCTCACCTGCACTCGCGACCGAAGACGCTGTTCCGTGCGGAGTTTTCAGACGGCGGGGCGGCCAAAGACATCAGATAATTTGGTCTTGAAATTCGCCCAGGTGGTAAAGTGTGACTCGGGGTTTCGAAACCACATATTAGCTACGTCGCTCAAGTAAAAGATGACATTGTTGAGCTTACGATTGTCGTCCCAGTTATTGTGACGGCCGACCCGTTCGTAAGTGGACAGCCAATCGTCGACGTCGCCATCGCTGCTTCCACTGAAGGTAGCGGGGTCCCGTTGAGGAAGAGCACATATGCCGGTGACGGGTGGAGCTAGGTGCAATGAAGTCCGCTCCGTCATTGGAGTAGTCAACGTTCTGCTGCGAAGTTCCAAGGCGAGATGGGTACAGGGAACCCCAGATTGACCTCCACCAAGCGAAATGTGGATTTAATAGTTTGGTCGAACGTCTAGCGCTGCCAGAAGTTCGGGCACAGCAGGATCAAATTGCCGTGCCGGAGACAAACGATGGTGATGGCGATGCCGCAGCGTTATCTGTTCTTTGTCTTCTTTACAATATATATATATATATATATATATATATATATATATATATATATATATATATATATATATATATATATATATATATATATCTGCTTGGCAATTGATTGTGATTGGGTCGCAATATGTTCAGGGGTGTGACAAAGCAATAAAGGTCTCTTGAGTAAGTGCAAGCGCCTTATGCGGCGGTCAAAGTTGCGATGCAGGCTAAGTTCTTTTATTGCATTATATCTTGCAGCTACAACAACTTTGGCTCCAACCACTGGTGAGTGAACATAGATTCTGATCAAATGTTACCCAAAGCGAACAAAGTTTTCACATTGCTCTGGCTCTGACAGGCACCCGCTCACATTGAGTTATTGAAAACAATATGTGCGACTTCGCCATCAGTAACAATGGAGAATCTTTCCGCTTTAATTTACACATTCTACCCTTCACTTACGGTGCGGTTAAGGTGTCTGCCAAAAAACAATTGGCTGCGGTTTAGCTTCAGTTGAAGAGATAGCTTTGGCCGAGTCGCGCGGCTCGCCTCTACACATCATGATTGACGTCAGCGATCATGGGTCTCGCCACGCAGCTGCTCAAGTATTAAGTTAATTCCCACCTCATTTGACGTTTGACCTTCATTTTGACCTTTGATGGGAATATAACTACACAAAGTGGTTGTGGCTTAAGTTCCAACTTGATCTCGAAGCACATTGAAGGCCATCGGAAGAACACGGTGACCTTGGCTTTACCTCGTATAGTGAAGCTATCGCTTCAAAACTGGGACATATACAGCACCTTTCCTGCTCCTTAAACCAATTCATCATCGTCATCCTCAGCTTGACTATACATAGTGCAGGGCGAAGGCTTCTTCCATATTGCTCCAATTAACCCGGTCCTGTGCGAGCTGCATCCACTGGACCACTGCGAACTTCTTAACCTCATACGCCCACCTAATTTTCTGCCACCCCCTGCTACGCTTTCCTTCCCTTGAAATCCAGTTTATTGCCCTAAGCGAACATCGGTTATACTTTCTTCGCGCTACATTACCATGTCCGGCCCATGCTCATTTCTTATTCCTAAACCGATTATTATAATGTAAAAGATTGATCTTCGTTATGTCCCCACCTGTACTGCATGTCAGCAGTCAAAGTCCACTCCTCTCCCGTCGACCATTCTTTACAGACATTAGTGTAGGACACGATAAAAATGCAGCTGGACAGGCAACAATTCACAGAAGAAAGGCGCACAGACGTAGCCTAGCTCAGCATTCTACTGTATTATTTATTGTTAGCGTATGAAGCTTGTCCTTTCGATGATGTTGGCGTAGATGTGTATGGGGCGTTTTCCTTTCAGCTGTCAAGAAGCCGATTATTGCTGCCTTGGATTACCATACTCAGTACGCCATGTCCGCGGCTCCCGACGTCGCATTCAACATTATTCACCACTCTGTCTTGCACTATAGCGCTACCTGGAAAATTCTCAGCGGCCCCGACCGCGCCTTCTTATCTCAAGGTGTTCACGAATTCCTGGATGCGTGCAAGTTGTTCACCATCGATTACGCCTTGAACCGAACAATTCAACCGGAATCTTGGGGACATGCTCGATCTCTACATTTGATCCGACGCCTATAAATTGGGTCTTTCTTTTCGTTACTTACGCAAGTAGTACTGCATCGGAAGCAAAACGCGCCTTTCCGTTACTTTCTATCTTTTATTTATTCATGAAATCCTGATTCATTGACATAATTTCTTGTTCTCTTCAAAGGGCATCAAGGTCCTTGACTAAACATAAATCTCAAATGTAGAGTTCCGGCGGTTGATGAATGAAAGAAATGTACAAGAAATAAATACACAAAATGAACGCAAATGTGTAAACAGTGTTAATTTCACAGTGTTTAGAGTGTTAAAGAAAACAGCGCCTCACACCGCTTGGCCCCAATTTTATTCTACTGCAGGCGTGACAGCACGAAATCCCTTCTATTCTTGTGTTACCTGCCATGCGGAACAATGCCCATGCCGGTTCGCACCTTCATATCACAACATAAGTTACTATTTGTAAAGTTAAGTTCGATATAGTGTGAGGAGGTTCTTTAAATTTAACCAATCGAGCGGCTTATTTGGTGGCATTAAACAAACATACCAGCAGACAGGTTAAGCTAGGAACCTATCTTTTATGCAGAAACCTAGGACTAGACAAATAATAACGGATAACAAATAACGAGATTAACAAACAAGACTAAGACAAACACAAACTAGTAAATGTCACTGAACGCTAAAAGAATGAAGTCCATGGGGACGCTCTCGGAGTGCAAGGAACGCCCAGTGCCCACAGGCGCTTGGTTTAGGCCAGCAGGTGGCATGGCGGCGGGAGATACTCGACT
This sequence comes from Amblyomma maculatum, assembly GCF_055883805.1. Lineage (NCBI taxonomy): Eukaryota > Metazoa > Arthropoda > Arachnida > Ixodida > Ixodidae > Amblyomma > Amblyomma maculatum. Next base: position 161,821,332 of record NC_139348.1, read on the forward strand.
GAGGCGAGAAAACCCAGGTTACCGTCACGCGGCAGAGACACCCGATTTCCAGGTGCGTCTATCCAGCGCACCCAGCACGACGCCGAACGTGCGTGATGACTACGTGGTCCAGGAGCACAACAGGAGTCGGCCAGGTCTGGACATCCGGGTCATAGGACAGATGGTACGAGATCAGCTGCAGCTCCGTGACCACCCACCATTCAGAAACGCTGCTACACTGATCTTTGTCTTACGTTGTTGTTATTGTTCTCTAAATTGATGGCACATACCCATCACAGGGGTATCGGCCAATGATTAGGGTGCATATATATTTGTTTTTAGATGTATAATTACATCATAAAAATGGAATGATTTCTAGGGAAGAGAGAAGGAAAGTAAAATATGAAAAACCGAAATATAAAAAAAGGATTCATAACGTCAGCAGGAGGAGAACACTGACTTGTATTTACTGATAAAAAAAGTTCAAAGCATATTAGCAAGGCAGACGTTTATATTCTATTAAATAGTTTTGAATGTCATTAAAAAAGGCCTGTGGCTGTACCCGAGCATGGTGGCGCCGAACGATAATAAAATCTGGCTGCTGAAATTAAGTCCCAGCTGTTGCAGCGGTTTCTTCAAATGCCGTCTTCTCATCATGGCGAAACGGCGGCTGTCTTACGTGTCTCTCTGTGTTCTCCCCGCACGGGGCACATGCCGCTGCGTTTTCTCTTGTCCCTCGTGCCGGGGGACTCCGAGTAGCGCTAGCTCCTTACCACGTCCACTGTCGATTTCTCGGCTTACTCGCTCGTCTGGCTCTTTTCTCTAGCCGCATCTAAATTTTCAGCCAACTGCCTGGGCTTTTACCACACCATTGAGTGTGATAACCCCTCAAATGCGCCATAGAGCTGGCAAATACCTCGGACCGTACCACCCTCGTGGTCACGAAGGCGCTCCCGTGAGCCGCCTGATGTCATGTTACATCATACCGTTGAGCCATCAGCAATTTGCCGTACCTGCATATATTTTCATATGCCTTCTTCCACATCGTCATCAGTCATGGTCCTCTTTCTTATCCCCTTCCCCAGTGCAAAGTAGCAGGCCAGATTTTAACCATTCTGGTCAACCTCTCTTCCTTTCCCATCAATAAACTCATCTACCTATCTTTGAGTCGCGAGCATGGTTCCATATATTTACTTTGGGGCAGTTTGAATGAAGAAGATTATGCGCTTACTATAGCGATGAAGTGGCTCTTTAGGCTTCCGGTTGACTTGTGTGTGAGGGTTACAAACTGCTTCTCGTGACCAAGTCTTTCACTCCGCTGCTTCATACTGTTCCTTAAAAGGACACTGCGGCAGTTCTCAAATGTGCTAATATTTTACATTTTTGATCACGTCTCTGAACCTATTTTTGCGATTATGCCTAAAACACTTGCGCGATCGCCGACTGAAAGCGCGCAATTCAAATCTCCCGCGCCCCGCGTAACGGCTGCAGAGGAGGAAAGCAAAGAGAAAAGCCTTGCCTCTCCGTACGTTGTGACATCACTTTGAGGAGCTGGAGGCCTTTAGAGCCACCCGAAGGAGCTTTCGGCGTGCGCTGTTTCCTCGCCCTGCGTGCGTTGCGTACGTACAAACATGCAAACTTAGTGTTGTGCGCTCGATGCAACACAGCTCTGCATGTGTTCGCATGCACGAACATCTGTGCGCACGACAATGTCGGCTTCCATTGTCTCTTGCCATGTCAAAAGCTCACGGCGCAATGCGACGCTGCTGAGAAGAGAAATGAATTCAAGCCGACAAAAGTAAACATTGCAGCGAATTCAGACGTAAGACAAAGAAGGCACACACCACAACACTAGTTCCCTTTCTATGGAATATGAACCAACTAGCCCAGCAATTTGCACGCATAAAGTAAACATTCTACCCGAAGCATTGTCATGACTGTAACTACGTGCAGTCTGTCCATGATGCGATTTCTATAAGGCTTTGTCAAAAAGGCATGTCCGAACCATGACACGGTTCCTACTATTTTCACACACAAAAGAGTCCTACCAGTCACCATTCCCTAGAACCACGTTTATTAAATAAAGATAAGGGAGGTAAGGCTTGTATTTATGATTTAGTACCATTATTTTCTGACTATTCAGGTCTCATTTGGACGTCAATCGTCGCGTATAGCATTGATTGCGATCTCTTCACAGAGCACAATCTCGCAATGGGACGGTCATAGAGCATCGGCGAGTGGTTGTACTTGCGTGCCTCTTTTTTTTTTCCAAAGGTACGCGCAATGGCTCCTGTGCTAAACATCGGACAATTACTCATCAGCAGCACGCGCTGATGATCCTTTGCGAACGAGCAGATGGCTAAGAACGGCGCACTGTTGTGTCGCAACTAGGTTGTGACGGCTTTGCGAGATCCTTTCCAGCACGGAACCTGCCTGATATGTTCGTGCAGCCCCTACGGGAACGTTATTTGAATATCAGGCATCTACCGTTCAGCAGAGCACGGGAGCATCCAGGTATGGAGCGCACTGAGCGAGGCTTCCTTCGATGCGTCCAAGCAAGCAATCATCGAAGTTGTCTATATATGCCCTCGTGATTTTGCACCCGTTGCTGCCTCGTCATTTTAAATAGTGCTGCATTGTTTGCGGATGCAAATAAAGTTAGAAATGAAACCGACGAGGCTCTTGTAAAAAGAAACATTTCAGAATATGGTCTTCTCATGAACGTATGGGTGCGGTGGAGCTTCAACTTGGATTTCAACATATGTCAGCCGTCGACTTACTAAACTTATATTGTGAGCGTACGATAAAAGGAAACGGTTCTCTACATCTGCTAAACGTCCCATGACTAAAGCAGCATTCTGAATATGTTTGTCTTGGTCTCCAGCACAATATCTCCGTCAGTGCCTCGCTGCATCGCAGAGCTCGGCAACCACGCTTCGTTTACTGTTAATTTGTCTGGTGGCAAGTGTGTACTGCTTTATACTTTGCATAAAATTTTTCGTTTCTCCATGGTATGACGCCAGGCGCTCAAAGCAGGATTTGGTACACCACGCTTGGGTCCTTTTTTGCACAACAATGACCTTTCGGGCGGGGCGGGAGGCCTGAGACGGAGGTAGGCGGCTAGTGCATTGTTCGCTGCCTTTCCTTCAAAGGAATATGCACGCCGAGGTTTCTCTGAGGGCCATGTAGTTTCTGCTAATAATGACAGGCACCTTTTCAAAATGCCTAACTCAATGCCACATAAAGTTTTCATGCAAAACCTACGCTCCCAAACAACGGAAGTGCTGATGGTTACATGCGGTGAAAAATCCGATGTTTATTCGAGTGAAAATGGTATGCCATAATGACTTTCACAAAGCCGCAGAGAGCTGCGCTCAGCAGGCAGCGCTACGACGGAGCCGCATCGGCAGCTTCCTCAAAATGTCACGCGACGTGTTGGCCAATCACAGGCGGCGGCGCGACCCGCGATGTGCCCCGTGCGGCGTATTTCTGGTTAAAAAAAAAAAAAAAAAAAGCTTCTCCTGCTTTTTTTTTTTTTGCCTAATTTAAACCTTATATTCAAGTTCGTAGCATGAAAATGTGTGGGGTTCTGCTGAAAGCCCGATGTTTTGATAAAGCGCAGCAGTGTCCCTTTAAGAGTCTCCGTCGCAAGCGCTTCTCAAGTCTCAATAAACTACCTTTCAAAACCGTAACTAATGACTGACTACGAATTTCCAGTTGTACTCAGGCGGCTAGCTGTACTATTTAATGTTTGTTAAATGAAATCAGTCATCATACTCTATAGCTACTGATAGTTATTTGATCACCGAAAATCGTATTAATATGCCACAGACCTTGTTTTTAGCCTAAAAAAGGATAATCTTTTTATTAGCGGCGGGCTGTTCTGAAACGCGCGGTGTATTCCTACAACGACTAAATGAATTATATCAGATTTTAAAGTGGCTTAAGCTCTACATTTATTTCTGCGCTGTCTCAAACATTACAGGTAGCGCTCAGTGTGCAGCAAAGATGGCCGAAGTCTGCGCAAAAATGAACAAGACTTGCGTGATGATGGGCAGTATGCCATCCTGCAAAGGTAAGCCTCAGGTATACCGCGTTTGCAGGGAATACGTAGCTCTTTCATTCAGCTAGTATTCGGATGTATGACGCACCGCCAAAACGGTGCATCGTATGACATTATTCTCCGCAACAGCTTTTCTTGGCAGCGCTGGGAAAGCTAAGGCGCTGAAACGCATTATCTCTATGCGCTGATGACTATAGTGCCTAGGTTAAGATTAGTAGCTTCGTCTTAAAGCAAACGGAAGTCACAAAACTTTTCATTTTTACCAACCTAATGTTTTACGCGAAACCTAATGTTTTACGTGTCAAGAAAATTGGTTCATAGCAATTTGTTTGCTAGCGATAGTGCATAAGTGAAACAGCAGGTTCAATTTTCTTCTCACAAATCTCTCCTCTCTCAACGAAGGCTGAACACAGTACAATTTACAGGTTAGGTGAACAGAACCGATATAAGCTTAGTCCTGCTGTAGCACATAAAACGCCTTCTCGTCTACAACGCGCCTCTCAGCTAGGAACCCGAGTCCCAGTCTCATCTTCCCGACTACTATGCCGGTTGCGTCTCCTGTTCCCCGCCAATTTCTACATGCTGGAACCCTTCGCATCTGATGGTACTTTCGACCATCCCTTTTTGAAACGCTTCGGCTGTTTACCTTATCAGTTCTGGCGACTTTCATGGCCACAGCTACTTCTACACATTCCTTGCAGCTGGTTACCATTGTCCCTCAGGGCAGGCACTTGTGATACTACGATTGTGGCTTTTGGCAGCTGTAGGTTTAAGCATGCGCACATGACGCTTGGAGCGTCCCTACACCAGACGTTGCACAGAAAAGTGCGGCTTCAGCTGCGGTCACCTCACATTCCAAACAATTGGCGAAGCGCATCACCAAAGCTGTGCGCGATTCCTGCTCGAAGATACCGGTCAGCTCATTTCCTTACTGCGTTCAGCTAATATCAGCAATCATTGGAAAAGGCCAGGGAATATGAACAATATAAGGAGTACTACATGATACCGGGGCAAGACAGAGCGCAGTTTGGTTTTTCTCGACGGCACAGGAAATTTCAGCATCATAGTACGTACGGGTTCATACTTAACCAGCCAAAGAAAGAGAAACAGCAAAGAGGAAGGCGGGACAAGGCGAATATACTTCTATTGCTGCAAGATAATCGGATACATATTATCAGGAGTGACCTGCACGCTTATAGTCGACTATAAGAATGATTACTGCAATGATGCTACTTCATAGAAATATTTTACAGTTGAAATGCTTAAAACAGAAAAACATTTTTGACAATGAACTCAGAAATATATTTTAAATATTTTGTTTTATTTTTATTATGTAAAATTTAGGCAATGATTTTGACGTAAGAGACAAATATATGCTTTAGGTGATTTTACATTTCCTTTAGCGGTCCAAGTTTGGCCTCAAGTATATTCGCCCTTCGCGATATATGCGCTGGGTTACGCTTGCGACTAAGACGGTTCGCAGTGAACAGATAATAGAGAGATATAGCACACTGTGATCCGCGATCCGCTACCGTGATCCGCCACCGCGCGTACCGCTGCTCATGCCCAGATCATTTGGATGTCAATAAATGGCACCACATACTGGATGTCGGCACATAGATGTGCCGCATCGGAACCA